>NC_089825.1:130499095-130712839 GCF_035046505.1 Tiliqua scincoides
GAAGAAGTGGAAGAACCAGTTGGAGGACTAAGAAGGAACACCAATAAGATAGAGTACAAAGTAAACTCAAAATGGTTGAGTAATAAGTAGAAATTTTTTTTTAAAATTATATTAAATTAATATAGATGTAAATGAAAATTTGAAATATAAATATTGTGGAAATTAAGTGGTATTAAGATAAATATTTTATTAATTAGATTAAATTAAAGTGGATGAAAAGGGAATTTGGAATATAAGTATTGTGAAGATTAAAGTGGTAAACATATGAAATAAATTAGATGGAACTGTAAATTTAGAATATAAGTATTGTGTAAATTAAAGTGGTATTAAGATAAATAAAAGGGTTATTTTATAAAAGAGAAGGTAAATAAAATAAATTATAGATGTCAATTTATTTTGGAAAAAATATTAAACCTGTATTTTGCGTTAATAAATATGTGGTGGATAAGCAAAATATAATACCAGAGTAATTGGAGATATTTGTTTTTAGATGTGATATTAGAAATTAAGAATCAGATAAGAGATTTTATTTTAGAGACTAGTTTAGTGGTAAGAAGAGTGTATAAGTAAAAGTCTGAAGTGTTTTTTTTATGATGGGATAGATAAGGTTAGAGGAAAAATATGGAATGTTAAAGTATTAACCAGTTGGGTTAATGAAAATGATAATTTTTGTATTGATTATTAATGTCGTTTGGATTAATGTTTGTTGTAATCGATGGCCACCACCCTTGTGTGTAACCTATGTAGTCCTAGCCCTAAGTCTATCCAATTTTCCTTACCTGTATCTGTAATAAATAAATAAAGCATTATTAAAAAAAAAAAAAAAAGGAGTGTGTTTGGGTTTCCATCTTACTTTCTCCAACTACCAGAGCCGCATGGTTGGGTAGACCTGGACTCTGCATCTAGAAGCCTGATGGACCTGGGCTCCAAAGACTATTCCAACTGTCAGCACCCTCCCCCTGCCCTATTTTGCCCCCTGTTCTGCCTGCTCCCATTGCCCCCTCCCACTTTGGGAAGGAGCCCAAAGGAAACTTTGCCCCCCCCCCTAAGAAAATTCATCACAGAGCCCTCTAGCCGAGCCAGCTCAGACGCCCTACCTGGATCACTTTGGCTCACCTGTTGGTCACCTTCCTCCTTTTGCAGTCAGGATCCTATTGGTGGAAGGAGCTTAAAGTGAGATCCTAAATGGTTAACTTTTCAGCCCAATCCTGAACAGTGCGCACCGACTTGCTGCCGGCGCACACTCTCACAAATGTGCCACAAGACATATTTGCGGGGCCTACCACTGAGCGAGCATCGATGGTAGCCCAGGAGTAGCTGGTGCTGGGTTAGTACCCGGTGGCTGCTGTAGCTCCACCACTCGGCAGTCGCATGGACTGTGGAGCAGCAAAGAGGAAGGTAGGGATGTGGGGGGAGGCGGGGAGGAGGCGTTCCAGGGGGAGGCAGGCAGAGGGCAGGGAGACCACAGAGAGAAGGCGTTCTGAGGGGAGGGAGTGGGGCGGGGAGAGGCAGGTCTGGTGGAACTTTGCTCCACCGGATCCAGAACCAACACATTGGGGTCACTGCCTGACACAGAGGCTCTTGATTCACTGCCAACCTTTTCACCTTGTGGGGCTACTCGTCTTACCCGGGGGAAGGGGATGAAAGTCCCCTTCTCCCCAGGAGCCGGCGGCAGCTGCCCAGCAGCCATTTTCAGCACCGCTACAACCCCGCACCCCAGGCAGCTCCGAATTGGGGAAAACTGAAGTTGGAGCCAAGAGAATGCAGGACAGGAGGAGGTCACGTGGGGGAGTCAACACGGCAGGCTGAACGTTCCTGCCTGGAAAGCACCAGGGGACTGAAACCCGGCTGCTTTTGACAGCTTGCAGCCGAGGACTTCCCTGGATCAAAGGGAAAAGAAGAGATGACCTACAGCTCTCTATAGAACTGGGAAGGAATGAAATCAGGGGAGTGTGTGTAGCAAGCGGACCGATGAAGAGCTGTGTTTTGAAAGCTTCTAACAGCCAAATGGTCTCCAAGTACTTCATCAGGATGTTTTTATATTGATTAATAACTTTTTATTGACTTTAATGATCACAATATCTGGGATGTTGATATTTTACTTTTATACATCATCGCTTACAAACATTAGAACGCAAGAACTCCATTATAAACCATAGAGTGTTATAACCCATAGAGTGCTCAAACTGGTTGAATTCAATTGAATTGAATTCAACTGAAAAGTATTTACAAATGTTTTGAGCAAGAGTTGAGCATACCAACACTTTCCAGCACTGACATAAGGGCAATGCAGCTTTAAGGTCAGGGAACAAACATTCCCTTACTTTGAGTGCCACCCAACTGCAGGATGCAGCACATGTTATTGTTAAAATAGGAGACAGAAGAGGATCAGGTTAAGGAGTATATGATACAATGGGCAAGTCATGTTGGTCATGAGATATCCATGGAGCAATGGGAGAGCTTGTGGATTCAAAGATTGAAATTGACTTTGAAAGTAAACCTTAAAGAGAATTTTTATAAGATGATGTATAGATGGTATTTGACTTTGATACACCAGCAAATGCAGTTGTTATTGAAGTTAAATTTACAAATGAAACCAGAAGCTTTTTTGTTGGGAATACTGGATGACTCAATTCAGAAAGACTACGAAGCTATGTTTTTACATATGATAACTGCTGCAAGAATATTGTATGCCAAATACTGGAAAGTTCCAGAGATACCCATACTGGAAGAGTGGTGGTTAAAGGTATTGGATTTGGCAGAAATGGAAAAAAAACTTACAATTTTTCTTAAAGATAAGTTAGTACATAAGAACATAAGAACATAAGAACAGCCCCACTGGATCAGGCCATAGGCCCATCTAGTCCAGCTTCCTGTATCTCACAGCGGCCCACCAAATGCCCAGGGAGCACACCAGATAACAAGAGACCTCAGTAAAATAGTAAAAGACCATTACTCAGTAAAATAGTAAAAGACCATTCATAGACTTACTGTGCATTGAGGGGAAAGTGGGTGAAGTGATCTATGGATTTGATGAGTAGATAGGAGTTAACTTTTATGTTTTTTTTTATTTTTCTACTTGTGTGGAAAAGATATTTTATAATAGGTATCAATTCTTAAAGTTTGATAATTTTTGTATGATTTTGTAGTAGAATAAGAAATTTTGTTTGAGATCTCTACATTTGCCATACAATTTGTAATGTGCTTTTTTTTAAAAAAAAATTGTTTATGTGTGTATCTGTTTTGTGTTTGTTTTTTAATAAAATTAAAAAGTATTATAAAAAAAGAATTCAATAGAAAGTGACATCTGCTGGTGAAAAGCGGAACTACATTTGGAATTTTTTTTTCTCCTGTTTGAGAGAGATACACAGAACTCCACTCATATTTCAGCATAAGCTCTCCTAACTGGGAGGATATCAATACGACAACACGCAGAAGTGCCAATACTATGGAGCAAGTAAAAGAAAAACCAAAACAGTCAAGATCACCAATACAGACTCCAAAGAGAAAATTTAAGTGTGGAATTTTTGGAACATGTTTCAGCAGTTTCAGTTTAAAATTGAATTAAAAATACACTCAGTTGAACAAGAGCTTAAAGACCTGAAATTGGAATTGAGAAAGGACATGGTTCGGCTGGAGGAATCCATCAAATATATCAAACAAGAGTCACTGATTGTAGAATGGAAGTCCTTAGCTTGGAACATGAGAAAACATTGGATATGATATCTCTAATGGAGCAAGCAAATAAAGAAAAGATATTGAGATTCAGAGCTGTACCAGAGAATTTTGGAGGAGATGGAGAAGATTGGAGACAGCAAATGGTGGAGGTTCTAGCTCAGTATTTGCGAACAGATGAACAAATCATTGATTCAGAAGTTGACCAGGTTTAGAGTTAATACAAGATTTGCCACACTACATAGCTGCTAGAGACATTCTGATCCATTTTACTAGGAAGAAACTGGGAGGTAAGGTGTTACAACAACATGCAAAAACAAGTCTGCAGACTGAAGGATGTTGTCCTCAATAATATGTCTTCAAGGACATGTTATAATCTTAAAGGAGATCCCTCTTAGGGCCAAATCCTATCCCATTTTCCAGGGCCAGTGCAGCTGAGCCAATGGGGCAAACACTACATCCTTTGGTAGGGAGGCAGTCAAAGAGGCCTCCTCAAGGTCTGGGAACATTTGTTCCCTTACCTTAGGGCTGCATTGCAGCTGCACTGGTGCTGGAAAATTGAATAGAATCAGGACAGTAGTATACTATGGAAGGATTATGTATTTTTGACAGAAGAGCTGAAAAAGAGGAAGATTATGTTTAGATGGGGAAAGCTGGAGGGTTTGATTTTCAGATTTCAACAAAGAATCTACTGCCTGGATACAGTTCAAAAGGCAAGAGATTTTATGCAGAAATTCAAAGAAGAACAGGACGACTTAGGAGGACAAGAGGGAAGATCAGAAAATGTATAACAGAATTAATGTCAGGAGGAGGAGACTCTGATGGACAATGCTGTTCTTGTTAAAATAGAAGAGGAACAGAGTTTGTGGATTGAAAGACTGACATTTACTTTGAATGTAAACCTTAAAGATAATTTTTATAAAATCATGTTGAGATGATATTTGACTCTAGTTAGATTGGCAAAAACATATGAAAATGTACAAAATAGATGTTGGAAGGATAGAAGATAAGAAGCACTTCTTATCTTTTACCCTTCCAACATCTATTTGGTCTATGCAATTGGCTTGGAATTCATCTATCAGCTATCAATAAAGCTTCCAAACCCTCTAAAGACCTTTGACTGTTTCTGCAGTGCATCAATCAGTGCACCAAAATCTTTCTGTCACTATGAAGCAGGAAACACTCCCAATTTGTCCTTGCTCTGTATGTCCCATGTTCTCTGCTATTTCAGGAGCTCCCATCCTTGGAAAAAAAGATGCTTTTGACAGTAGAGTTAAAAGCAAGAACTCCACACCTGTGGACCAGCTGAAAGAAACAAGCAGGTGCTTGGAGCCCTTGGCTGTCCCTTGACAATGTTCATTTATGAGCTTCAAATGAAGTTACCACTGAACTGGGAGGGGGGAAGGGGAGGAGGAGGAGAACATGGCTGTTGAATGATTCATGAACAGCGGCTGCATGTAAAAATTGCCACCCAGCAAAGAAGACCAGGCATTCAAGGGGAGAGCTCTAGCCCATCTCCTGGATGGACAGGCTTTGTACTACTGGGTGTGGAGCTGCCCAAATCTGTGGATAAGCAAGCCAGGTTAAGCCCCTGGGACCTGCCCCATCCACAGTATTTCATGGTAATAATACGTAGATGGCCCTAAGAGGGAAAATGGATCTAAGTGTGTGGCCCAAAGGAGGGCTGGAAAGCGACACTCACCTGGACCTCGCTGGTCAGGAGGAAGAGGCAGGCTTAGCCCCTGAGCAAAGAGCCCCACAAGTAGGAGGAAGGTGGTGGAGAGCATGGTGGCATCCACAGCGTTGTCTGAGCCCAGCAACCGAGGCACTATATAGCGTTCCTGGAGAGATTAGGGTGGGTACAGGCCAGCAATTGCCTACGTGGCACCACCCAGAGAGCCAGGCAAGACAATGCCAAAAGCTTCTTGGCCGTCTCGTTGGTTTGAGCAATCAAAATGCTTAACTCTATCACCAAAAAAAATTCACTCCGTACCTGCCTTCCTGAAGATTCTCAGACGCTAGAACAGGTTCACATGTGCAGTGGGGTGTTTATTCTGGCCTTCGCTGGGGGTCCTCACCCACTGCATCAATTCCCGGTCAAGTACCATGCGGGAAAAACAGAACCCTTTGAAGTCAGAGGTGCTGGAATCAGGGGACACACCATACATAAGAACATCAGAACAGCCCCACTGGATCAGGCCATAGGCCCATCTAGTCCAGCTTCCTGTATCTCACAGCGGCCCACAAAATGCCCCAGGGAGCACACCAGATAACAATGGACTTTTTCTCCAGAAAAGTGTCCAATTCCCTTTTAAAGGTCTCTAGGCCCAATGCCATCACCACATCTTGTGGCAAGGAGTTCCACAGACCAACTGCACTCCAAGTAAAGAAATATTTTATTTTCTCTGTTTTAATTCTTCCCACAATTGATTTTAGTAGATATCCCCTGGTTCTGGTGTTATGTGAGAGGGAAAAGAGCATCTCTCTATCCACTCTATCCTTCCCGTGCATAATTTTGTATGTCTCAATCACATCCCCCCTCAGGCAGCTCTTTTCTAGGCTGAAGAGGCCCAAACGCCGTAGCCTTTCCTCATAAGGAAGGATTCCCAGAGTCCTCCTGTTTTTCCCTGTAGTTTCCCTCTCTCAGGTGGACAGGGGCACCTGGGGAAAGGTGCGAGTCGGCTCTACTCCAGCCTCGTTTTCATTCAGAAATAGGAACTGAAATGCTCTTTTAAAGCCAAATCAAACTCTGAGCCATGCGAGCCTCTCTGAGGTTTCCCAGAAGCAGAGTTGATAGCCCCGGGTTGCGTGAGGCTCTGTGAGCCTCATGTGAGTTGGGGGGGTGGACTTTCACACAGGGGGGTGGCAACAGTTCAAGGGGAGGGCCATCGCAGGCCTTTGTGTATACAGATGGCCAAGGGTCCAGAGCCTCGGGATTTCGGGTCTCCAGCTCAGGACCCCGGCCCAATTCAAGGCTGTATTAGACAACATAAAATATATAAGATGATCTGGCCATCTTGAGCCTCTAGAGAATTCACAGGAAGTTCTGGTCAGTTTGAGTCTTGGGGGAAGGGCAAAGAACATTAAGCAACGAAGAAGGCCAAATGATGGCAAACAAAAGCCAGTCTAGAGCACATATGCAAGCAGAACGCACGCTGAGCCTGCTGGAACTTGCTGACAGTTGTCGTATTGATGAACTGCTAGCACCCAGTTTGTGCCAATCTACCTCTCTCCTCCAGCTCCCATCTATCCTGTTTTCCTCATCTCTCCTGTCATGTCCCTCTTATGTTTCCTCCCCCTACTCCATCCCTCCCCCTCCCCTTGCACCGCCCCTCCTTCCTCCAGCAAGCTCAAAGAGTACATATGCCAAGTAAAAGCCTGAAGTCTTTGCTCATTTCAGTGAGAAGTGAGCCCCGCTTGCAAACGAAATACAGTGGGATCTGATTGAACCCCTGCCAGGGTTTCAGTGCCTCTCTGAGAATCCAAGTGGTGTGAGTCCTGCAGAAACATCTGCCCAGGGCGTGGGGCTGGGGAAGTCCACTGCAGGTCTGTCCCTCTTCCCCACCATAGCAGAGAAAGCAACTTGTTAAGCAACTTAGCAACTTGCTAAGAGAGTCGCCCCAGAAACAGAGCCACAGAACCCAGATGAGTTTTTCAGCATTTTTCAACTGTTGTGCTCCAAACTTCTGTGTCACGCCTGCATATTTTCTTGGCACACCAATGTGCCACACACACCAGTGGGAAATTACTGCTATAGAAGAATGTTGCCAGAGGGAGTGAGGCTTGCCAGCAAAATTCAGGTGCAAAATTCTCTCTAATGCAAATCAATTTAAAAAACCAATTCCCTTTGCTCTGTGCTTTCAAAACAGCCTTGCTGCCCTTTGGGATGTTTCAGACAGAGTCATTAGGCAAACAATCCATCAGTCAGTCTCTCTCCAGGAGAGCCAGCGACCCCTCCCTTCATCCAGAGCAAAGTGATTATCTTTCTTTCAGCTGCTCAGGGGGAATGGAGGGGTCCCTTGGAGTGAAGCTAAGTACCCAGAGAGAGAATTGTCAGCCAGCTGCCCTCTCTCCAACTAACAAGGCCATTGTCATTGTCTGGAAAGTATCAACAAAAGCTGGAGGGAAGAGTTCCACAAGGACTGCAGGGCCACAAGAGTCTGAAACTGAGGTGCAGTAAAGAGAGAACCGTTTTTGTTCCATGATGAATCGGAAAAGAGCACTGCTGGTGCGCAATTCCCCCAACACTTCTGTCTTCTCTAAGTGACCCATGCACTGAAGACGCTTCTTCTCTTATCAAATCACAGTGGCGTCACTGGGTTTATTTCACCCAGTGCGGGAAGCACCCCCATGATGGACCTCCTCCCATGCAGTGGGGTAACACCCTGGGCAGTGGTGTGGTGGTGTCCCATTCCCCCACCCCACTGGTGTTTTTTTTTTGGCTATAACTTCTCATAGAACAGAAATTTTGATGTGGTTTGTGCAATTTGCATTCTGCATTCTGCATGAAATTACACACTGAATGATGTAGAACATGATGGTCTTATTCCCACTCTGCTCAGAGATGGTGCTTCTTCCTGGCAAGGGAAAGGGCAGCAGCATCTGAGTGCATCTACTCTGAAGTAAGTCCCACAGGGTTCACAGAGCCTTACTCCCAGGTACGTCAGTGTGTCTAGCATGGAAACCTCAGAATCGGAAGCTGCCGCCCTCTGCTACACACTCAGCTGCTGGGACTGGGGCTGACTTCTGAGGAGGCTTGCAGAGCACTGCCTGGCTGTGTCCCTGGGTGCTCAGCCCCTCCCCGAAGTGACCCCCAGTCTCTGGAAGGAAAGGGTCTCTGCAGGGGAGTGTGTTGCTTGTTTGTTTCCAGGGAAAGCTCAGGGCAGTTTGCAAGCTTTAAAGCCTGGAACATCATTACCGAAGGAACACAGATCAGGAACAGACAATTAGAGCACAACAGAGCTGGAGCACTGAAAGCCACACACCAGCAGTTCAGGCTGTTCTCATTCATTTCCCTGCAGGATGCAGACCAAACCTGCACAGCTGAGAGTCTTTCCTCATCCTCTGCCGCTCCCTGGTGGACACCAAGCGAACTGCAGCACTTTCAAGTCCAGCCAAATTAATTCTCATTTAACAGCGCCACCAGCTGCAGTCCTTGACTCAATCGCAGTCTGGGGCCATGAGTCCCTTCTACTCACACTTTTCTACTTCCTAAGGCAGTGTTTCTCAAAGTGTGGGTCAGGACCCACTAGATGGGTCACGAGCCAATTTCAAGTGGGTCCCCGTTTATATTTTTAATATATTAGACGATGCTACCATGGTATGTGACTGCATTTGGGGAAACGTTACAGGTCTGTACTTTTAACAAGCTACTAGGTATATTCTTTTAACAATCAGTCAATGGGACTGTCTGTCTGAAACCTTTATTGGCATATCAACACAACACAATTAAGACATACTTTACAATTGTCGAAACAACTTGCATACCGACCCAACAACTTAAAAACAAGATTACCAGAATTATTTAAATTCTGACAACATTATTTTAAGAATCTCAGATAAATAACCAGCAACAGCTGCGGTTAAAGAGTCACAAACATCACTCATGAACCTAGAGAGGGTAATATCAGAAGGGGTTAGGTCAGGAGAAATCCAAGAATTTAAATAATGATTACGAATGTCAAGATGAACTGGACAAAAAAAGTGTATATGAAACAAAAAATCAGGTGACTCATGTCAAAAGAGACAGAGCCTTTTCTCCCGTGGAATGTTAAAAAAACGGCCAGAATGAACTGCCGAGGGGAAGATGTTAAAACGAGCTAACATAAAGGCTCGCCTATGTAACGGATTGATTAATGTATAAAAATAATTTGATACATGATTAAAGGATGGGGCCAAGCCAAAAGAAAGAGGGGAACAAATAGGGTTAAGATTAATACTTAAATAATTAAATTCAAATGCTAAAAGCTTGTCTTTTATCAATGAATATGCTCTTGTAAGACTCAAATCTGCCAAGGATTCTAAAGAGAGATCAAGAGAAACAAGTTTATTTTCTATCAACCGAAACCAAGGAGAAGAATAAGAATCGCTTAACAAATCATATAAAAAAGAACCTGAATGAGAATTTAAAAACAATTTAAGCCAATATTTAAAGGTGAGTAACTAGACTGTAGTTGATGGTAAATGAATACCTAATTCTAGGATAATTGTGGATACCCGAATTAAATTTGGGATCCCTAGAATTCTGCGAAAAAAAGATGTTGCAATCTGGTCAATATCCTTGTTAATTGCTTTAATCCAAATTGGAACACCATAAAACAAATGGGAAAGAATTTTGGACTGAAAGATCTGGATAGCAGCTGGAACATATTGATTACCTTTGTTGTAAAAAATTTTTAATATTGCTTTAAGTTGAGGGGAAAGAGACGAAATGATAGCTTTCTTATGAAGAGACCAAGAAAGTTTGTAATGAAAAATAAGACCTAAATATTTATACGACTGGACTTGTTTATATATGTTTGAACCTATCGTCCATGTTATAGGGGACCAAGAACGGGAAAACACCATAATTTGAGTTTTGTTCGAATTAATTGTTAGGTCATTTAGTTTACAGTACTCCTGAAATGTAGCCAAGATGCAGCGAAGTCCCGATTTAGTTAAGGATAATAGTACTGCATCATCTGCATATAAAAGAGTAAAGACAGGGACCCCATTTAAAACCGGAGTAGAATGAATAGAAGAAGAAAGAAAAGAAGGTAAATCGAATAAAAATAAATTAAATAATAAAGGAGCAAAAATACAACCCTGGCGAACACCATTGTGAATAGGGAATCTGTCAGAGAGAGTATTAGAATTTGGAATTCGGACCTGACAAAAATTCTGGGAATGTAATTGGCGTAACAAAAATAATAAGCGCAGATCTATTCCCCATTTGAGTAGTTTGGACCATAAAAGGTCTCGGTTCACGGAATCAAAAGCACCTTGGAGATCAACAAAGGCAACAAAAAGGTTAGCTTTATTATAAATCAGGGGTGTCCAAAGTTTTTGGCAGGAGGGCCATATCAGCTCTCTGACAATGTGTTGGGGGCTGGGGAAAAAAAGAATTAATTTACATTTAAAATTTGAATAAATTTACATAAGTTTACATGAATGACTATATTAAAGATGAACTTATATGAATGAATGAAGAAGGCCTATAAAAAACCTTTCACAAAGCAAGGCTGGCCTTTCCTTTGCTGCCATTACTGCATCACAGACGTGAAACAGCAAGCAGTGGAGGGAGCCCTCACCACACAGCTCACATGAGAGGTCAAACAGTCGCCCTCATGGTGAGATCAGTTGCATCAGGCCAGAGCGGGCTCCAACAAATCTCTGGAGGGCCAGAGGCTCATTGAAGACTGGGGGCTCCCTTAGGGCCGCATTGAGGGACCTTGAGGGCCGCACGTGGCCCCAGGGCCAGGGTTTGGACACCCCTGTTATAAATGAAATACTTCTCAGCTAAATGAGTCAATGTAAAAACATGGTCAAGGGTAGAAGCTCCTGCCCGAAAACCAATCTGTTCCTTTCCAGGGAGGTTTTAGAGGTTGCCCAGGAAGAGAGTTTTGTTAAAATGTACTTTGAATACAATTTCCCAATATTAGATAATAAAATTATTGGGTGAAAATTTGAAGGTAATGAAGGATCACCTTTTTTATAAACTGGAATAAGGATGGATGACAACCAGGCATGGGGAAAACGACCGGTGGAATTAACCAAAGTAAAAAAAAGATGCAAGTGGTTCAGCCCACCATTTGGGATTATTAGTCAAAGTCTCATTCAAAATGTTATCGGGCCCAGAAGGTTTACCAGGTTTTAAAGAAAGAATTAACTCATGTATTTCAATCAGTCAATGGGACTTACTCCTGGGTAAGTGTGGGTAGGATTGCAGCCTAAGATTGTGAAAAATTTCCTGCTTGATGATGCCACTTCCAGTCATGACATCACTTCCGGTGGGTCCTGACAGATTCTCCTTCTAAAAAGTGGGTCCCGGTGGACCTGCAGCTCCAGGCTGAACTTGTCCAGAGACTCTCAAGAAACCTGCCAACCCTCAAGAAGGGGTAGCAGCAGATGTGTCTTGAACTGAACCCCCAAGTCCCTCATAGCTTCACGTTCCTGGCTTCCAGGTGCTCATCTGTCCCCCACCAGCTACCCCAAGGGAAGGGATGTCCTGTGTGATATGAACCTCCTCCCTTGGAATGGTACTGAGGGCTCAGGGGCCACCAGAGCAGATGTTAATACTCACCAGCTTGAGATGTTGTAAGGAGTAGATCATGTTAATAGGCTTTACACATTGAAAACTGGCTACAGAAATGGAAAGATTAATTAATGTCACGCATTTCTCTTTTGTTCTGAATTCTGCTCTGTACAGTGAGAAGAGAGCTCATCTGAGCATGTGCAGAGAAGCCAGTGTGAAATGGGGGACAGAATGTTGGGCTTAACTCCTGTGTGTATGAGCTGAGTTCAAACTACAACATAGCAATGAAGCTCAGTGGGTGTAGTGTCCCTCCCCTCCTTCTCTGGGTTGATGTGATGATATAATGGGACAACCCCACATATGCAACTGTGATGTCATTGACCAAAAAAAAGTGGGATGAAGAAGGTGGGATTCCTGTGTCTACTGAGACACATGAGAGCAACCTGAGAACAACCTTGTCCTAAAGCCAGATTCTGAGACATGGACACTTCCATCTCCTTTCTTCATTCCACTTCCACTCAACTCCCACAAATCAATGGTGCACCCAAACCAGATCTCCCCTAGAGATATCTGTGAGTGGGTTCTCATCGATTCAGCCACAGGCCACACAGGCATGTGATAATGCTAGAGACAGTTCTGGGGTAGTGCTGGTTGAGGATGGTCTTCATTCCTGATTGTGGGATTTCTCCACAATTTTCTGGGTGAACTTCATGGGGATGCCTTCACAGACCATTGTGCAAGAAATTTCATTCCCCGGGTTCAGCTCATATGGAGGGCTGTTCAACTAGCTGTAGATCTAAGAAAAACTATCACACTTTTTCTCTGTAATTTGGGAGCCAACGTGGTGAGTCCCCAAGTTCTCATGAAAGGGTGGCAACTGATGTCAGTGCTCCTGAGGGGTTGTACAGGAAGACAGGTCTTAGTACTGGAATCTCCACACAAGTTTAGGGACGGAACATTTCTCTTGCATTCCCCATTGGGTGGATTGGGTCCATGGAGGCTGCAGGAAGATTTCCCAGAGTCCTCCTGTGTTCTGCTTTTCCCACTCTAAGGTTGGCAGATGCACTTGCAGATGTAAGAACATAAGAACAGCCCCACTGCATCAGGCCATAGGCCCATCTAGTCCAGCTTCCAGTATCTCACAGCGGCCCACCAAATGCCCAGGGAGCACACCAGATAACAAGAGACCTGCATCCTGGTGCCCTCCCTTTCATCTGGCAATCTGGCATAGCCCATTTCTAAAATGGTCAATTCCCACCCCAAACTTTCTGGCCACGCTATATAACCTGCCTGGCTGCTGGGCTCAGATAACCCTGCGGGATCCCACCATGATCTCCAGCACTTTCCTCCTGCTTGTGGGGCTCCTCGCCCCTGGAATCAGCCTGCCTCTTCTTCCTGGCCAGCAAGGTACAGGTGAGTGCAGTTCTCCAGCCACCCTGCAGGTCTTAGGTTCAGATCCTTTTCCCTCTTAGAGCCACCTGCATATTTATATTATGACAAATATGAAGGTGGGCAGGAAGCAGGGGCTGTGACCTGGCTTTTTTTATCTCCAAATGCAGGCAGCTCCACACCTAGTAGTACACAGCCTGTCCACCCATGAGATGTGACAGAATTCCCTCCTACAATGCCTGGTTTTTTTCCCTGAGGGGAGGATTCTGCATGCAAGAAGTTATGAGTCCCCTCCCCTCAAGGCTTCTCTTGCTTTAAGAGTCATTGTTTTAGTGGAGCCTGAATTTTTTCTTTCATTTTGTCCATTTTGGGGGGGTTCTGAGTGTTCTCCTGCAACTGTGAGAATTCCAGAGAAGGCACAAAGGCAGAACTTGGAGGTGTCAAGGAAGAATGTGCCACCCCAGATTTCCTTGGACAATTCTGGGCAGGTGGCTTTTTCTCACAGTCAAGGGCTGTCAGAATGCCATTGTTTGGATACCCAAATTCAGATTAATTACTACCCTAGGGGAGTGGGGGACACGCACAAATTGGATTCCTCTGCATAATGTAGCTTGGCTCAGTTACTCGAGCCACGTGCTGTGGAAAGGCTCCCTGATGGTGGAACACTGGCCTGGACAGTGGAAACAGAAGTTGGTGGGGTGGTAGACTGCTGGGGAGAATGTCTTTTGCTGCTCTGGTTCTAATAAAAGAACACTGAACTTCACCAGGCACCTGTGGTGATGTAGTGACAACATCTGACACCCAGGGGCACAACATTTTGAACACCACCACCCCCCAATCTCAGAAAATCTTAGAAAGCCATATTGAGTTTTCAGCAAAAACCAGAAGTGCTTTTTTAAGTGCTCCGCCTTGAGGACTTCTGATGTTTGGGAAGACAGCACACAGCCTTCTGAGCCTCACAAGGCTGCTTTTAGGCCTAAGGTCTGCCACTGGGGGTGTGAAATGGCACCCCATCAAGGTGTTGTACTGAGGGCAATTGACCCCCCCAGCCTCTCTGTAGCTACACCACTGGACACCTGCTTGCTTCCATTAGTGAAGGCTAGTGGATGAGGACTTCTTGCAGTCCTTGACTCTGCTATAGGAAAGAGTCCGTCAGAGTGTTCCATGGTAGCAGATTCTTTGGGTTACCCAGCAGGGGCTGTTGCAGGTATGCTGGTTAATGGGGTCACTGCAAACAGGCAGGATGGATGAGCCCATGGAGAGGCTGGAAGTGGTCAATTCATAGAGATACATTGAAGGTCATGACCCTGTGAGCAGAAAGAAAGAAAAGAGACAGCGGATGGGTGAGTTTGGGCCTGACGTGGCTTTTTGTACTCCTCAGGTGACAGCCGTGGTGTTGAATTTCCCTGGATTTCAACCCCTCTATCCAACTTCAACATGATCCAGTTCTCAGCCAAATACTAGGGTGTTCCATGACTGCCGTTAACAAGACAGTGATTGTCCAGTGTTCATTAAAATGGGTGTCTCTGCGAATCTCCAGAAAGGCAGGTAAGGAGTGAAGGGGCTTCCTCTGCTCAGAAGCAGGGCTGGCCTTAGGAGCTGTGGGGCCCAAGTGGAAACCTTTTTGTTCAGCAGCCAGGCAAGCCCCGGGATTCTCTGGGGCAAAGTCCTGACAGTTAATCTGGCACAGAACAGATGCAAAATTCATATTGTCAACATACCAGGTAGAATTGTTAAGATGGAGGTTTCTGATGAATGTTTCCACCCCTGCCACCGGCTTCGTATGTCATTGGTTAGAGCAGGGGTGCCCAAACCCTGGCCCTGAGGCCACTTGCAGCCCTCAAGGGCTCCCAATCCGGCCCTCAGGAAGGCCCCAGTCTCCAATGAGCCTCTCCCCTTTGGGGACTTTCTGCAACCCACGCTAGCCTGATGCAACTGCTCTCAGTGTGATGGCCAACTGTTCATCCTCTCTCATGAGCTGTGGGATTCATTCATTCATATACGTTCCATCTCTAATACATTCATTTATGTAAATGTATTCACATTTGAAATGTGAATGAATTTTTTTTTTTCCTGGCCCCCAACACAGTGTCAGAGAGATAATGTGGCCCTCCTGCCAAAAAGTTTGGACAATCCTGGGTTGGGGGTATAGGAGGTCATTTCACACCCAGGGCCCATAAATTTTTAACACTCCACATATACAGCAGAATTACGTTCAGTAATAGTCATGACATTAAATGAATGATAATAATGACCAGAAAATAATCACGGTGAACATTTCCCAGCAAGAAGGGGATAAAAGTCAGTGCCCTCCCCTGCACGTAGTACTCTGTGACATACTGCCCCTGCATCTGGAGGTTCAATGCAGCCATCAGGGATTGACCTATAGTCTGTTCTCCACCATGAATGTTTGTAATCCGTTTTTCAAGTCATCTAAGCCAGTGACCAACAACACCAAAACTTCCCACCTGTGGGGCCAAGTGGGGTTGAGGTCACCCCATCACCTTCATTCCTTCATTCCTTTCGTTTCAAAGGCAGCAGAGATCCCAGAGCTCTGCTCCCCTCCACTCACCCCCTCCCGCACCATACCTGTGACCATTGTGAGGATCAACTGAGAGGCCGCCCCCCTCTGGCCATTATGTAGAACAGACACTGACTTTGTTAATTTTGAGACAGCGCATTTATTGTCCCTCCTTGCCAGCTCCTGTCCCAGTTCTCTGCTGCTCTCTGGTGGACATATTCAGTACTGCAGCATTCCAATACATGCACCTCTTTCATTCTGTGGACTCCTCATCCCTTCCTTCTCCTACATATTACTGAATGTTCGCACCCATGGTCAACAGCTAATCCAGCCATGATTTTGGCACTATTAGCCTCCCCTTTTGTGTTATCCACTTTTGTGTACAGAGACAACTGAGGGCCCAATCTTATTCCGTTTTCTAGTGCCGGTGCAACCATGTCAATGGGGTGTGCACTGCATCTTGTGGTGGGGCAGCAGTCACAGTGGGATTTCTCCACGATTTTCTGGGTGAACCTCATGGGGATGCCTTCATAAACCATTGTGCAGGAAATTTCATTCCCCGGGTTCAGCTCATATGGAGGGATGTTCAACTAGCTGTAGATATAAGAAAAAACTATCACGCTTTTTCTCTGTAATTTGGGAGCCAACGTGGTGAGTCCCCAAGTTCTCATGAAAGGGTGACAATTGATGTCAGTGCTCCTGAAAGGTTGTACAGGAAGGCAGGGCTTAGTACTGGAATCTTCACACAAGTTTAGGGACAGAACAATTCTCTTGCATTCCCCATTGGGTGGATTGGGTCCATGGAGGCTGCAGAAAGATTTTCCAGAGTCCTCCTGTGTTCTGCTTTCACCACAATAAGGTTGGCAGATGCACTTGCAGACATAAGAACATAAGAACAGCCACATGAAGTTCACCCAGAAATCCTACGATCAGGAATGAAGACCATTCTCAACCAGCATTGCCCCAGAACCGTCTCTAGCATTATCACATGCCTGTGTGGCCTGTGGCTGAATCAATGAGAGACCACTCAAAGATATCTCTAGGGGTGATCTGTTTTGGGTGCACCATTGATTTGTGGGAGGTGAGTGGAAGTGGAATGAAGAAGGGAGATGGAAGTGTCCATGTCTCAGAATCTGGCGTTGTTCTCAGGTTGCTCTCATGTGTCTCAGTAGACACATGAATCCCACCTTCTTCATCCCACTTTTTTTTGGTCAATGACATCACAGTTGCATATGTGGGGTTGCCCCATTATCAACCCAGAGAAGGGACACTAACTCACTGAGCTTCATTGCTATGTTGTAGTTTGAACTCAACTCATACACACAGGAGTTAAGCCCAACATTCTGTCCCCCATTTCACACTGGCTTCTCTGTACATGCTCAGATGAGCTCTCTTCTCACTGTACAGAGCAGAATTCAGAACAAAAGAGACATGCGTGACATTAATAAATCTTTGCATTTATGCAGCCAGTTTTCAATGTGCAAAGCCTATTATCATGATCTACTCCTTACAACAAGTCAACTTGGTAAGTATAAACATCTGCTCTGGTGGTCCCTGAGCCCTCAGTACCATCCCAAGGGAGGAGGTTCATATCACACAGGACATCCCTTCCCTTGGGGTAGCTGGTGGGGGACAGATGAGCACCTGGAAGCCAGGAACGTGAAGCTATGAGGGACTTGGGGGTTCAGTTCAAGACACATCTGCTGAGGTTTCTTGAGAGTCTCTGGGCAAGTTCAGCCTGGAGCTGCAGGCCCAGTCCCCTGGAGCTTGGGCTTCTGTCCAAAGGAAATTTCATCAGGGCTGGTGCTCCATGGTAAAAGGGCTGTAGGGAAGGGAGCAGCAGAATGGAGCTCTGCTGTCAGTGGGGCTGCTGGGAATTTTTCCTGAATTGTTTTCCTTTATCTTTCCTTGGTGCTATCCAAGCAGGGGCAGCAGATGCCTTCATGCCAGGCAGCGCCAGTCATGCCCTGCTTGCCAACACTAATGGAAGCCAGTTTGGGATTTGGGGTGGTTTGGCAGCAAGGCGAGGGGTGGAGGGGCCCAAGTGTGGGGCTGCTTTTATTAAGGCTGCCACCATTTGATGCTGAGGGGTGTGTCTCTGTCCTTTTTAACCTTCAGCTCCTGCAATATTATGACGTCCACAGGAGGGCAGTAGAGAATTGGCAGAGAATCTCACACAACTCCTTAGGACAGTGGTTCTCACACATTTAGCACCGGGACCCACTTTTTAGAAGGAAAAACTGTCAGGACCCACTGGAAGTGATGTCATGTTCGGAAAGTGGCATCATCAAGCAGGAAATTTTTCACAATCCTATGCTGCAATCCTACCCACACTTACCTAGGAGTAAGTCCCATTGACTGATTGTTAAAAGAATATACCTAGTAGCTTGTTAAAAGTACAGACCTGTAACGTTTCCCCAAATGCAGTCACATACCATGGTAGCATCGGCTAATATATTAAAAATGTAAACGGGGACCCACTTGAAATTGGCTCGTGACCTATCTAGTGGGTCCTGACCCACACTTTGAGAAACACTGCCTTAGGAAGTAGAAAAGTGTGAGTAGAAGGGACTCATGGCCCCAGACTGCAACTGAGTCAAGGACTGCAGATGGTGGCGCTGTTAAATGAGAATTAATTTGGTTCCACTTGAAAGTGCTGCAGTTCGCTTGGTGTCCACCAGGGAGCGGCAGAGGATGAGGAAAGACTCTCAGGTGGACAGGTTTGGTCTGCATCCTGCAGGGAAATGAATGAGAACAGCCTGAACTGCTGGTGTGTGGCTTTCAGTGCTCCAGCTCTGTTGTGCTCTAATTGTCTGTCCCTGATCTGTGTTCCTTCCGTAATGATGTTCCTGGCTTTAAAGCTTGCAAACTGCCCTGAGCTTTCTCTGGAAAGGAACAAGCAACACACTCCCCTGCAGAGACCCTTTCCCTCCAGAGACTGGGGGTCGCTTCGGGGAGGGGCTGAGCACCCAGGGACAGAGCCAGGCAGTGCCCTGCAAGCCTCCTCGGAAGTCAGCCCCCGTCCCAGCAGCTGAGTGTGTAGCGGAGGGCGGCAGCCTCCGTTTCTGAGGTGTCCATGCTAGACACACTGACGTACCTGGGAGTAAGGCTCTGTGAACCCTGTTGGACTTACTTTGGAGTAGATGCGCTCAGGATGCTGCTGCCCTTTCCCTTGCCAGGAGGAAGCACCATCACTGAGCAGAGTGGGAATAAGACCATCATGTTATGCATCATTCAATGTGTAATTTCATGCAGAATGCAAATTGCACAAACCACATCAAAATTTCTGTTCTATGAGAAGTTATAGCCAAAAAAAACACCAGTGGGGTGGGGGAATGGGACACCACCACACCCACTGCCCAGGGTGTTACCCCACTGCATGGGAGGAGGTCCATCATGGGGGTGCTTCCCGCACTGGGTGAAATAAACCCAGTGACACTACTGTGATTTGATAAAAGAAGAAATGTCTTCAGTGCATGGGTCACTTAGAGAAGACAGAAGTGTTGGGGGAATTGAGCACCAGCAGTGCTCTTTTCCGATTCACCATGGAACAAAAACAGTTGTGTTGTTACTGCACTTCATTTTCAGACTCTTGTGGCTCTACAGTCCTTGTGGAACTCATCCCTCCAGCCTTTGTTGATACTTTCCAGACAATGACAATGGCCTTGTTAATTTGAGAGAGGGCAACTGGCTGACAATCCATCCATCATTCTCTCTCCAGGGACCCCTCCCTTCCCCCTGAGCACCTGAAAGAAAGATAATCACTTTGCTCTGGATGAAGGGAGGGGTCGCTGGCTCCCCTGGAGAGAGACTGACTGATGGATTGTTTGCCTAATGACTCTGTCTGAAACATCCCAAAGGGCAGCAAGGCTGTTTTGAAAGCACAGAGCAAAGGGAATTGGTTTTTTAAATTGATTTGCATTAGAGAGAATTTTGCACTTGAATTTTGCTGGCAAGCCTCACTCCCGCTGGCAACATTCTTCTACAGCAGCAATTTCCCACTGGTGTGTGTTGCACATTGGTGTGCCAAGAAAATATGCAGGGGTGACACAGAAGCTTGGAGCACAACAGTTGAAAAATGCTGAAAAACTCATCTGGGTTCTGTGGCTCTGTTTCTGGGGCGACTGTCTTAGCAAGAACTTGTTGCTTTCTCTGCTGTGGTGGGGAAGAGGGACAGACCTGCAGTGGACTTCCCCAGCCCCACGCCCTGGGCAGATGTTTCTGTAGGACTCACACCACTTGGATTCTCAGAGAGGCACTGAAACCCTGGCAGGGGTTCAATCAGATCCCATTGTATTTCGTTTGCAAGAGGGGCTCACTTCTCACTGAAATGAGCAAAGACTTCAGGCTTTTACTTGGCATATGTACTCTTGGAGCTTGCTGGAGGAAGGAGGGGCGGTGCAAGGGGAGGGGGAGGGGAGGAGTAGGGAGGGGAGGAAACATAAGAGGGACATGACAGTGGAGATGAGGAAAACAGGATAGATGGGAGGGGGAGGAGAGAGGCAGATTGGCACAAACTGGGTGCCAGCAGTTCATCAATACGACAACCGTCAGCAAGTTCCAGCAGGCTCAGCGTGCGTTCTGCTTGCATATGTGCTCTAGATTGGCTTATGTTTGCCATCATTTGGCCTTCTTCATTTCTTAATTTTCTTTGCCCTTCCCCTGATACTCAAACTGACCAGAACATCCTGTGAATTCTCTGGAGGCTCAAGATGACCAGATCATCTTATATATTTTATGTTGTCTAATACAGCCTTGAACTGGGCTGGGGTCCTGAGCTGGAGACCCAAAATGCCGAGGCTCTGGACCCCTGGCCATCTGTATACACAAAGGTCTGCGATGGCCCCTCCCCTTGAACTGTTGCCACCCCCCTGTGCAAAAATCCACACCCCCCCCCGCACTCACCTGAGGCTCACAGAGCCTCACGCAACCCGGGGCTATCAACTCTGCTTCTGGGAAACCTCAGAGAGGCTCGCATGGGGTCCTAGAGGTTTGCTCATGGGGCATTTGGCCCATTGGACTCAATGGTAGATCCGCAACTGGGACAGACAGTTTGTTCACACAAACAATTGCCCTAGAAACAGCCATAGGACCCAGAAGAGTCTCCCAGAAGTGGCATCCCAAGAGGCAAAGACCAGAGAGGTCCGTGTGCCATGAAAAGAAAAATATTGGAAATCACAGGTCTGCAGCACAGTGGTGGCCCATAAAAACACCACCCCATGACTGGAAGGAATTGTGGTGACATCATCACATCACCGCAATTGCTTCTGTTTTGAGCACAGATCTGCCTGCCTCCCCCTTCTTTCCCCTTTTTTAAAGGGGAAGAAGAGGGGCTACCCTCAGGTCGACAAGATCCGGAACAGCGCTGATAGTGGCTTCGATTCTACGCTGATCTGAGGGCTGCCCCTTTAAAAGGGGGGACGGCAGTGAGACTGACGTGGATTCACTTTCTTATCAAATGAAACAAGCAGCTTGTTTCACTCTGGAAAAAAAATTGAACAAATTCTTCTCTTTCAAGCACAGCACTGTCAGGAACTACTTGGCTCTGGAAGTCTGAAAACAAATGAAAATGCACCTTGCCAGCGAAGCCTCTGCTTTATTCTTTGGGGGGGGGGGGCTGCCTTTTGGAGCATTTGTTGAGCTCCACTTTCATCAGACTGGGACCATGCAGCTAGCATTTCCCTTTGGTCAAGGGTCATTTGCTTTCTCCCAAGTAAATGCAACCCTGTGGCTTATTTTCGCACACTTACTGCCCCCTCTGGACAGCAGATGGAGTTGCACCAAGTCCAACAATAGCTCTAAATGGCTTTGCACACTGAAAACTTGCCACGTAAATGCAAAGATTTATTAATGACACAAATGTCTCTTTTGTTCTGAATTCTGTTCTGTATAATGAGAAGAGAGCTCATCTGAGCATGTGCAGAGAAGCCAGTGTGAAATGGGCGGTAGATTGTTGGCCTCTACCTGCGTGTGTTTGATTTGGGGTCAAACTACAATGTAACCATGAAGCTCAGTGGGTGCCCTGGGTGTAGTTTTCTGACCCCCTTCCTTCATTGGGTTGATGTGAAGATACCATGGGGCAACCCCACATATGCAACACTGAGGATTTTGACCAAAGAATGAGATGAAGAACATGGAATACTTCTGAATGCATTTTCCCCCATGGCAACCAGGTCCTGATACCGGTTTCTGAGACATGGACACTCCCCCTTCATTCCAGTTCCCACCCACCCACCCCACACAAATCACCGGTACTCCCCAAACAGATCACCCCAAGAGATATCTGTGAGTGGGCTCTCATTTATTCAGCCAGACCACACATGCATGTGATCATGCTAGAGTCAATTCTGGGGCAATGCTGGGTGAGGATGCTCTTCATTTTTGACCCTGGGATTTCTCCATGGTCCTTTGGGGGAACTTCACAGGGAGACCTTCTTTGACAATCCAGCAGGAATAACTTGGCATGTCATATGCAGGGATGTTCATCTGGAGGTTGGTAGAATAAGAACCATCACCGTTTTCATCTGTGACTTCAGAGCCAGTGTCGTTGTCTTCAGGAAAGGGGCTGTTATTCTTGAGCCGCTGGACTCTAGGAAAGAACCCTGTGAACTTGCAAGTGAGGATCTCAGTTGGTTCACTACGAAGTGTGATCTCCTCATGGTTGGGTGGGGAAAGGTAGCCATGGGATGCCCTGCTCTCTACTGGTTCAGTGTCGAGGACATTGTGGCAGAAAAAAAAGAAGGCAAGGATTATTCAGTCCAAGTCAAAGCAGTGAAAGACATTTGGGGAAAGTAGCTCTGGAAGGGAGGAGACTGGACAGTCCCCACATTCTCAAGAAGGACCTTATCCCATTCAAAGACTCTGCTACTTTCTGCTACTTACTGCACACTCCCTTACTCGGTGCCCCAGGCAAAAGAGCCAATACACGTTTAAATAACACCAAATTACCCAAATTAGCCAAGTCTTATCTAAGGCTTCAGGATGTAGACTCTGAAGCCTAGAACTCTGTCCCCAAAAAATTAATGTTAACTCTTGCATCACAGCGCCCCAGTCAGCTGGCTCTCAGAAATTCCATATCACAGCCCCCTCCTACAGGTTTCTCTCAGACCTTATCCCATTCAAAGACCCTGACACATACTGCCACCATTGCCTGTGCACACTCCCTTACTCGGGGCCCCAGGCAAAAGAGCCAATACGCCTTTAAATAACCCCAAATTACCCAAGTCTTCAGGATGTAGACTCAGTACGCCTTGAGATCCACCCAAGCAAATCCAAGCTCATTTTAAAAGGGGTCTACTCAGAGTAATAAAATTGCATAAGGAGAACAAATGCTCTCCAGTATAAAACATTCAGGGGATATCCCACAGCAAATCAACTAACAAAAGCTCTAACGTCATCTATCTACCTAACAGTTAAGAAACATTCTACACAGTTTGCTTGCAGGTGGAAAGAATGCAGCTTTCAAAAAATCCACGTTCCCTCTTCTATGTACAGAGCCTGAAGGTCAGCATTCCAGAAGGCAGGAGAGAGAGAGCGACCCCAGACGCTCTCCTTATAGACCTCATATACATTGTGCAGGAGATATCTGGCACATACAACTCAGGTGACGAGATAGGAAAAACAGAGCCTGGCGGCCACCTGGGACCTCCCCAAAAGGGCTTCCAGTTTGTGACTCTGCTAGATGTTTCCCAGCTGTGTTCAACCACTTCCCTTGTCTTGCTTTAGGGTAAACAAGAAAGAAAGGAACTGCTTCCAGCGCCTAAACCTTTAGCTGCTTCTCCAACCCCTTCACCCCATCCAATTTCTCTCTAGACCTTCTTTAATCCTTCAAACATTCTTGACCTAAGCTGCCTGACTGACCTGTTTGTGACCCAGCCAGGGCGTAGGAGAGGGGGGTAAAGGGGGAAATTTGTACCCGGGCCCAGTGTCAGAAAGGGGGCCCAGGAACCAAAGGAGGAGGCCCAGAAAGTTTTTCGGGTCTTATGTTTTCCAATCTCACCCAAACTCACTGCCTGGACATGATGCTGGGGCACAACTGCAGGCAGGAAGTGGCAACTGCCACACACACTAGGCCCAGAAAAGCATCCATGACCCTCCCTAACACAGGGTCAGATCTGGGAGGAGACCGGATTGCTACAGTAGCAGTTAGGCTTGTGGAGGCCACAACCATGAAGGAGTGTGTAGGAGTTCAGGGACACAGTTGGAGCTGCAGCTGCTGCAGAAGTTCATTTTGGTGCACACAGCACACTGTCCATTCTAGTGCAAGTCTAATGGTGATGCTGCTGATTTTCTATATTTCAAAGATCTTAGAGAGACTTTAGAAAGTCCCAGTAGAGTCAACGGAGGCTCACTCCCAGGAAAGTGTGGAGGGTACAGCAGCCTCATAGCCCCTCCTCTCCCTGCCTACTCAGAAGTCAGCCCCAGGAGAGTCAACGGGGCTCATTCCCAGGGATGTGTGGACAGGAGAGCAGCTTGAGAGCGGATCCTCTCCCTGCCTACTCAGAAGTCAGCCCCAGGAGAGTCAACGGGGCTCACTCCCAGGGATTCGTGGACAGCAGAGCAGCCTGAGAGCGGATCCTCTCCCTGTCTACTCAGAAGTCAGCCCCAGTAGTGCAGCCCAAGAGCAGCCCCCAACTCGGCTCTGGCTCTAACAAGGCGCCCTTTCCCCGTGCTTCTCTGACCAGCCTCGCCTCTTCCTCTCTGCCTCCACAAAATGGCCGCGCTCCAGAACAGCGAGTGCCACCACTTTCACCAGGAGTCTGGAGCTGCAGCAGAGAGCTGAAAGAGCCACATGTGGCTCTAGAGCCGCAGGTGGCCGACCCCAGATCTATGCAATTGGCTTGGAATTCATCTAATTCAAGTTCTGTCCCAGGGAGTGCAGGAAAGGTGCATCCACTGCGCCAAAGATGATCTTGCTCACATAAGCAATAATTAAATCACTTGATTGTCATGTCTGTAAAGTCACAAGACATGATGGGAAAGAAAGGACATTGCAACTTGCAGGATAATAAAGACATTAAGGAAAGAAAGGACATTATTGCAGGATAATAAAATCTCTGGCCCGATGGGAAGTTTGTTGGTCTGCAGGTCTGCAGCAGTGAGTGTTGGAGTTTCTGCAGACTCATCTCATAGACTGTAAAGGAGCCTGCATTAGAGGCATGTGCCAGCGGCCCTCCAGGATGAGCAGCCTCTGTTTTTGAACCTTAAAACCCTCAAGGCCCCTTGCCCGGTAGTACTGCCACCACCCTGTACATGCCAGTGCCTCAGTCCAGGGACCCTGAGACCCTCTAGGCTTAATGCTATCCCTTGCAGGCGCTGAGCTCTTTCTCCAATTAAAGCCTCGGTCCTCAAGTTACTAGACCTCAAGGAGCACTTGGTAGCTTGCTGAACGGCTAGGCAGGATTCTGAAACTTTGTCCCCAACAGACAATGAAACAACTTAGTAAAAGATATTTTAGTTTATTAAGTACATAAGGTTACACACTCTACAATAAGGCAGCAAATGCTAGAGGAATAAACCTGTAGGAAACATATCAGTAATAAAATAATAAAGCTAGCTGGCTATCTCTATTCATCCCTATCTCTCACCTGGGTCAGTTACTCTTGTAGATCTCTTAGCTCCAGGGCTACCTATGGGGCCAGGTGCCCATGATGGACAATGGAGCTTACACGTGTGCAGATCGTGGCACCCGAGACACTCCGTCCAAGAGGGAATTTCCCGTACACCCCCGTGGGCACTCATTGTTATACCTCTTATGCTAATAGTACTGAGGCGACTTCATAATTATTAGACTGTCCAATCAGAACCCTTGATGAACAGAACCTTCCGGAAGTTGGTCTTGTTGCTAGCCCCTGTAGTTCTTACTCCTCCCAACTGGAGATCCACAGCTGCACTCCATTACCCTTGCTAAGGCCACTCTCTGTCTGCTAAGGTGCTAGCGTTCCATTTGGTCCTAATTCCTGTTATCTGTCCTTTCCGGCCATCAAAGGAGAGACAACACATTCCTTCCTCTTGGTTGATTGACCCACATTCCTGCAGCTGGGAACTGCTAGCAACTTCTCAGTTACACTTTCTCGTAGTTTGGTTCAGGCTTCTCATGCCCACTTAGGCCTAACCTGGACTTATTCAGGACAAAGGGAAGGTGTTCTTTTGGCTTGTGGAGAGAAGAAAAGAGTGGCAGGAAGAAAGGAAGACAAGGCTTATTCAGTCCAGGTCAAATCAGTGGAAGGAATGTGTGGAAAGGGGCTCTGGAAGGGAGGAGATGCGACCGTCCCCACACGAAGGAGGGGCAACTGCCATTAGTGATCCTGAGGGGGTTATGCAGGACGGCAGAGCTCAGTGATGGACTCTTCACACACATTTAGGGACAGAACGTATTCCCCATGAGGGGGATTCGGTCCACGGAAGCTGCAGGAGGGATTCCCAGAGTCCTCCAGTTTTCCCCAGTAGTTTCCCTCTCTCAGGTGGACAGGGGCACCTGGGGAAAGATGAGAATCGGCTCAACTCCAGCCTGGTTTTCATTCAGAAACAGGAACTGAAATGCTCTTTTAAAGCCAAATCAAACTCCTCCTCAACTTTCCTCATAAACCCCAATTCTGCCTGGTATGTTGATAATACGAATTTGTATCGGTTGTGTGCCAGGTTAAATGCCAGGGCTTCTGCCCAGAGAATCCTGGGTCTTGGTCTTGGATGGCTGGTGAACATTCGCTCGTATTGATTGATAGCCCATCCCACAGACCTTAGCAGAAGAAAACCTGTCACCCTTACCTGCCTTTCTGGAAATTCTCAGAGACGCTAGAACAGGTCCAGGTGTGCAGAGGGGTGTTGCTTCTGGGCTTGGCTGGGGCTCCTCACCAACTGCATCAGTTTTTGCTCAGGTCCTGCACGGGAGAACCGGAGTCCGTTGATGGAGTTTGGGGCAGGTCGAGTTACGTCAAAGGTGCTGGAATCAGCAGACATACCGTGGCTGTCATCTGGGAATACAGAAACCCTTGTCAGGCCCAAAGCCGCCCATCCTCATTCTCTCCTTTCATTCTGCTTACAGCTCCATGGTCTTGAGTGTCTCTCATTGAATTGCCCACTGTCAGCCCCTCCATTGGCTCACCCATCCTGCCTTTTTGCCCCCTGCTTGCTTTTCCGGTAGTGATCCCATTAATCAGAATACCTGCAACAGGCCATGCTGGGTAACCCCACAGGGATCTGCTACCTTGGAGCACTCCAAGAGACTTTTTCTCACAGCAGAATCAAGGGGAGCAACAAGTCCACCTCTGCCGGCCATCACTGAAGCAAGCAAGCAGGTGACTGGTGATATCCAGGCCAGTGTTCCACTCTCAGGGAAAAGCAAGCAAGCACACACAGGCACAAAACCGAGTTGCAGGCACAAATATCACAAGACTACGTGTCTCAAGCATTTACGATCGTGACTATTTTCCAAGTTACCATCATGAGTCACAACCAGAGCAGTGACATTGGTGACTGAAGTTGACAAGAGTCGCAGGAAAACACATGTTTTCAGGACTTGAGAAAAGTAATCAGCACTCAAGTACCCATCCCTGCTTATAGCCTCCATGTGCAGTCTGTGAGAAGGAGGGCATGCTTTGGTGGCCTAGTGGGGAAGCGAAAGGGATTTTGGCAGTGGTGGGCAGGACTTTTAGTCACCAAAATGTGGAGTGAGACAAAGGAGTTTTCTGAACATTGATTCTTCTTCAGAATAAAAAGAAGAGGAAACCAGGATCAATCCAAACACTGCCTATAAAAGCCAAAGAAGCCATTGTGTGGGGGGGGGGGGGGAGACCGCTAGAGCTTATTGCCCCTCCATGCAAAGATTACCCCACAAGGAAAACTAGATAGCAAAGGGTCTAGCCTAGTTTCCTATACAAGGGGACTGAAGGATGCTGGGTTGTGATGAAGGCACATTCAGTCATGTGGCAAACTTGGGAATGCTAAAGTGATACCACTTAGACCAGGGGTGTCAAACATAAGGCCCGGGGGCCGGATGTGGACTGTGGAACCTTTTTATCTGGCCCTTAGGCTCTCAGCTGCTGAGCAGTGTTGAGGTATTACTGCTGAAAGGGCAGCCCACATGAAAATTGGGCTCTCCCTATCTTGAAATATGACCGAGATTTGCATACTTTCTCTTCAGTCATTTGCAGCTAATGAATTCCTAAGTGAGGAAAAAGTGCTTATTTTTGGTTCTGACCTGTTTAATGACATCACTTCCTGCCTAATGACATCACTTCTGGCCCTCAGCAGACATAATCAATGCTATTCGGCCCTCGGTACAAAATGCCTTTGACACCCCTGGCTTAGACACCAATGAGATCTGGATCAACATATTTGGGAGCTGCCAGATTTAGGGTGCCTGATGGAGCCTGTTTCCCAGTGTGTTGAGCGGACCTGAAGCAGGAAATGCAGAACCTCCAGCTGTCTGAAGTGCTATCTGTACATTCCCAAGAATGGTTAAGAACTTCCAAGTCTCATGAAGAGTAGCCCCAAAGGAGAGAGTTGCCCCCTTACCTGTCTCCTTGGAAATCTTCTTATTGATGGGACTTGCCAATTCTTGTGCAAGTTGCACTTCATTGGTAGAGATATTCCAAATTTCTCCAGCTTTGGTACGGTCATTTTCGGGAAAGGAAATGACCAAGATATTCATTAAAAGTTTCAGTGATTCAAGGTTCTCGATTCCTGGATTCAGTTGCGACCAGCTCACTGCCAGCTCCTTTTTACCTTCAAAGTTGACAAATATGTAGGTAGGTTTGGCTTGCCTTCTTGCCAAATCTTCAGGGACTGGGCGATGGGTGTTGACTTGAATGCCTGGATTGCTAACACCTAGTGCAGGGGTGTCAATCTCATTTCATCTCGGGGGCCACATTGGATTCATGGAATTTACTGAGGGCCGGTGTTGTACATCATAGTTGTATACCAACAGAGACAATGATTACTAGAGCGGGTAATCACAGCCATTGTAAGCCATTACAGCTAGATCCACCTACTCCTATAGTGCAGTTACTCATAACTAAGCAATTGTGAAACAATAGAAATAAATTAAAATGCATTCTGAGGCCTCCAAACATCATTAACCCACAGTTAAGCTCCTGGAGTGAGCCCCCTGCCGGAGGCTGTGGGTTAAGTCCTACCTGGGACTTAAAAAAAAAGGTCAAAAAAGAGCCTGCCTAGGACTGAACTTTGAGGAGTATTGCAGCCTCAACTGGCCCCCCCTTTTGGCAACTGGCAACCAACCTTTATATTTTGCAGCCATGGAGCACCTTCCCACCAAAAAAAAAAATTCCTCCCAGGGATTTGAACCCCTAGCCTCTGACTCCACAGACCAGCACTTTAGCCATTGACCCACAAGAGCTTTTAGGCTCAAAGTGTTTGGAATTAATACTTAAGGCACTGATGGCCACCAGCTGGGCTCAAGACCTTATATAGTAGTTCTAAACACTTTAACTATAGGCTTTCCTATAGGCCAATGGAAAGAGTTTCCTATAGCCCAACTGAGCCCCTCCCCACCTAAAAAAAAATGGGGTGTTTCACTCCAGCTGTGGCAGGAGAGCTTTTGCTATCAGGGAGCTCACAAAGGATGGACGTGTGTGCGCGCATGTGTGCGTGTGCATGTTCATGTGTATAAAAAAATGGTTTAAAAATAAATAAATAAATAAATAAATAAATAAATAAATAAATAAATAAATAAATAAATAAATAAATAAAAGAAGTTGTGAGTTCCTGCACTTTTTTTTTTTTTAAACAAAAAAAGCACTGCATGGTACTAATATGCATTTGGCCCTGAGATGGAAAAAGGATCTGAACCTGAGGCCTGCAGGAGGGCTGGAGAGCTGCACTCACCTCCGTCTTGCTGGCCAGGAGGAAGAGGCAAGTTCAGCCCTGGAGCGAGGAGCCCCACAAGTATGAGGAAGAAGCTGGGCAGCAGAGTGTGATCCCACAGTGTTGTCGGTGCGCAGCAGCTGGGGAAGGTCATAGACTGTGCCTGGAGAGCTGGGGTGGGGATTGGCCAGGAAACTCCTACTTGGTGCCACCCAGACAGACCTGGCATGAGAAGGCCAAAAGCATCCTGAGCAGTCCTTCTTGCTGTTGGCATCCTTCAGTCTCTGGTATCGCGCTCCGAATGGTGGTTCTGGAACAGTGTCTGGTGTGGCTGGAAAAGCCGATTTGGGAGTGACAGTCCCTTCCACGCTGGGGGCAAACAAAGTCTGTCCCTGGTGTGTTTCCCTGGCTACGGGCCTCCCTTCTTTGCCTCTTTGCCCCAGTCTGTTGGGCAAGTGGCTCTTCCAACCGGGAGAGGCCATGCTGCACAGCCTGCCTCCAAGCGGGATGCTCAGAGGCCAAGGTTTCCATTTGCTGAGGTCCATTCCGCCGAAAACCCGAAGCACAGTGGAGGAGCACTAGGCAGTGGTTCCCCTGAGCTCAAGGCCCACAAAAAGCCCTGCACCAATGCAAGGCCTGCTTTCCTTCACTGCTGCTGCTGCTTGAAGGCCACCATGCTGGCCGTGCGTGGCCACCACGGCCCTCAGAATGATCCTCTGGAGGCAACTGGAGCTCTGCTCCCATCACAGTTGGAGCTTGCAGGGTGGGGGGCCCCAGAACTCCCCCAGAGCACAAGGACCACCGGAAAAGGCTCCACGGGCTGTATCTGGCAGGTAGGTTAAAAGAACGCCTTCCAGTGTCATCCTCTACGCCTCCCACCATGAGGACATCACCCTTCTTAATTGGCTATAACGTTTGACTGAATGCAGATTTTTCAAAGTACTTTTTATTTTAAATAGTATTCTGCATTAAATTACCCATCAGATGATATATAACATGACGGGGTAATTCAAAAATACCAAGATTTTCACAATTTTTTCAATAGTGGTATCATCCCCCCCCCAGTGCATCACCCAGTGCGATCCGCACCCGCCATACGCCCTAGTAATGCCACTGGCAGTGCCCCATTCTGGTTATAAGAACCTTCCAGAGCAGCAGACTTTCAGGAAGTTGGCAGGGAGTGAGTGGGCTGCCTCGTCTGCCCCAGCTGAAACTAGGCTAGGAATGTGCAAGCCCCCCCACCCAAGTATCTGTCTCCGTGGAAGACAGCAGGAAGTTTCCAAAGGCAACTTCTACCCTGATGAAGCAACAGTCTGTGGGTAGAGAGTGACCAACCAAGCATCTGACTGGCCTCTGTTGGAATGAGAATGACAGAGTACTTTATATAAGTATCTATCCCAGTGATTTTCAATCTTTTTCATCTCACGGCACACTGACAAGGCACTAAAATTGTCAAGGCACACCACCAAGTTTTTGACAATTGACAAGGCACACCATGCTGCCAATGGGAGGCTCACATCTCCCATTGGCCCTACTAATAAATGACCTTCCCACAAATTCCTATGGCAGACCTGTGGACCACTCACGGCACACCAGTGTGTCATGGCACAGTGGTTAAAAGTGGTTGATCTATCCCATTTCATCCCAGCCCTCTTCCTTCCAACCATGCGCCTTCGGTTCCAATTCCAAGACAGCATTCACAAGAGTCCCACAGCAGCTCTTGTGATCCATCTGTAGAAAATCCCCACCACGACTGGGGCCTGAGATCAGGTTTCATCACTGAGCAGAGAACATTTCATTTTGATTAGTATCTCATGAAAGCTCAATATTATCAAGGTGTACTTGAGCAGCATGTGATTCGGTTTCTGGGTGTTCTTCACAGGGAAGGCCAGTGCCAACGCAAGGAAGGGGCCGTGTCCTGCTGGGCTTCACTTCTGACTCTGTGGCCTGAAGCATTTTGATTGCACAAACCAACCAGAGGTCCAGGTTGCTTTTGGTATCATCTTGCCAAGACTGTCTGGGTGGCACCACGTAAATGATTGCTGGTCAATCCCCACCCCAAACTTTCTGGCCACGCTATACGACCTGCCCTGGCTGCTGGGCTCAGACAACCCTGAGGGATCCCACCATGATCTCCAGCACTTTCCTCCTGCTTGTGGGGCTCCTCGCTCCTGGACTCAGCCTGCCTCTTCTTCCTGGCCAGTAAGATACAGGTGAGTGCAGTTCTCCAGCCACCCTGCAGGTCTTAGGTTCAGATCCTTTTTCCCTCTTAGGGCCAACTGCATATTTATATTATGACAAATATGAAGGTGGGCAGGAAGCAGGGGCTGTGACCTGGCTTTTTTATCTCCAAATGTGGGCAGCTCCACACCTAGTAGTACACAGCATGTCCACCCATGAGATGTGATAGAATTCCCTCCTATAATGCCTGGTTTTCTTCCCTGAGGGGAGGTTTCTGCATGCAAGAAGTTATGAGTCCCCACCCCTCAAGGTTTCTCTTCCTTTTAGAGTCATTGTTTTAATGGGGTCTGAATTTTGTCTTTCATTTTGTCCATTTTGGGGGGTTACTGAGTGTTCTCCCGCAACTGTGAGAATTCCAGAGAGGGCACAAACAGAGGCAGGACTCGGAGCTGTCAGGGAGGAATGTGCCACCCCTGATTTCCTTGGACAATTCTGGGCAGGTGGCTTTTTCTCACAGTCAAGGGCTGTCAGAATGCCATATTTTGGTTACCCGAATTCAGATTAATTACTACCCTGGGGGTGCAGGGGACACACGCACAAATTGGATTCCTCTGCATAATGTAGCTTGGCTCAGTTACTCGAGCCACGTGCTTTGGAAAGGCTCCCTGATGGTGGAACACTGGCCTGGACAGTGGAAACAGAGGTTGGTAAGGTTGGTGGACTGCTTGGGAGACTGTCCTTTGCTGCTCTGGCACTGATAACAGAGCACTGAACTTCACCAGACACCTGTGGTGATGTAGTGACAACATCTGACACCCAGGGGCACAACATTTTGAACACCCCCCCACCTCAGAAGGCCTTAGAAAGCCATTTTGAGTTTTCAGCAAAAACCAGATGTGCTTTTTTAAGTGCTCTGTCTTGAGGCCTTCTGATGGTTGAGAAGACAGCACGCAGCCTTCCTAGCCTCACTAGTCTGCTTTAGGCCTAAGGTCTGCCACTGGGGGTGTGAAATGGCACCCCATCAAGGGGTTGTACTGAGGGCAATTGACCCCCCCAGCCTCTCTTTAGCTACACCACTGGACACCTGCTTGCTTCCATTAGTGAAGGCTAGTGGATGAGGACTTCTTGCAGTCCTTGACTCTGCTATAAGAAAGAGTCCGTCAGAGTGTTCCATGGTAGCAGATTCTTTGGGTTACCCAGCGGAGCTGTTGCAGGTATGCTGGTTAATGGGGTCACTGCAAACAGGCAGGATGGATGAGCCCATGGAGGGCCTGGAGGTGGTCAATTCATAGAGATACATTGAAGGCCATGACCCTGTGAGCAGAAAGAAAGAAAAGAGAAAGCGGATGGGTGAGTTTGGGCCTGACGTGGCTTTTTGTATTCCTCAGGTGACAGCCATGGTGCATCCCTGGATTTCAACTCCTCTAACCACCTTCAAACTGGTCCAATACATGACCAGTTGGAAAATTGTTCCGTCTCTTCTGTTAACGAGGAAGTGATTGTCGAGTGCTCATTTACACCCGTATCTCTGTGAATCTCCAGAAAGGCAGGTAAGGAGTGAAGGGGCTTCCTCTGCTCAGAAGCAGGGCTGGCCTTAGGAGCTGTGGGGTCCAAGTGGAAACCTTTTTGTTCAGCAGCCAGGCAAGCCCCGGGATTCTCTGGGGCAAAGACGTGACAGTTAATCTGGCACAGAACAGATGCAAAATTCATATTGTCAACATACCAGGTAGAATTGTTAAGATGGAGGTTTCCAATGAATGTTTCAGAGGAGTTCAATTCAGCTTTCAAATAGCATTTCAACCCCTATTTCTGAAGGAAGGTAAGGCCAGAGTAGAACCGGCTCTACCTTTCCCCAGGGAGATGTTCTGTCCTGAAATGTGTGTGGAGAGTCCAGCATTAACCCCTGCCATCTTGCACAACCCCCCAGGAGCACTGATGGCAGTTGACAGACCCTCATGGGATTGTGGAGACTGTCCCATCTCCTTCCTTCAATAACCCCTTCTCCACATTCCTTCCACTGTTTGACCCAAACTGAATAACCTTGTCTTCCTTTTTTCCCTGCCACACTCTTCTCCTCAACACTCCACAGGAAAAGAGAATGGCTCCCAGCATCTTCCGCTGCACATCCCACCAGGAGAAGATCTCCCTTCATCATGGACCAGCCAAGACCCTCACCTGCGTGGTCACAGGGCTCTGTCTCAAAGATATTTCCACCCGTTGGCCCAAGTACTCCAGACTGTCCTCATCCAGCACTATGTCCCCTTCTCTAGCAGATTTCTCTGGCATTGGCACATATTTTCCCTGCATTCCTGTGTGTCCTAAGATTGAATAAATGATGCCCCCCTGCAGATGGCCCTAAGTGTGATCTATTTTTGGAGCACCATTGACTTGGATGGGGTGGGTTGGTGGGAACTGGAAAGAAATGGGAAAGGGTCTACTTTGTCTTAAAAAATGGCCTGAGGGCATGCTTGCCATCAGGGGAGAACTCACAAGTAGCCCATCTTCTTCATCCCACTTCTGTGTCAAACAGCTCAGAGCTGTGCATGTGGGGTAACATTAGCCCAAAGAGGGAAGTCAGGGAGAATGGAGAGAGAGAGAGAGAGAGAGAGAGAGAGAGAGAGAGAGAGAGAGAGAGAGAGAGATATGAAGGGAGGAAGGGAGTCCACTCAGTGAGCTTCACGGCTATGCTGTTCCTCTACCTCAAACCATAAACCGCTGGTCCAATTCCCACATTCTGTCTCCCGATTCACATTGGCTTCTCTCTGCACATGCTCAGAATGGCACTCTGCACTGTGCAGTGTGGAATTCAGAAGCAAAGACGCAGCCACGATCTTAAGAAATCAGTACCTGTATAGAACTTTTCCATGTGCAAAGCGCTTTAGACATTTGCTTAATTTCCTCTCTAATCAGTGGTTCTCAAACTTTTGAGCAGTGGGACCACTCTTAGAATGACAATCTTTTTGGGCACACCGGAGTGGTCCTGATCCAGTGAAAACAGCCCCCCAAAACACCCAATAAGGAAGTCAATGCCTCCAAGCTGGCGAATGTATTGAGCCCTATGAAAAGCAAAACTAAGCCAAATGGTCATGTTTACATGCAAGGAAGCAAATGTGCCTTGGCTCTGGCTGGACCAGGCAAAGGGGAATGTGAGGCCACCAGAATGTTCCCAATCTGATGGAACTGGCGCTCAGTAAATTCTCCACAATGCAAGCCCCCCCCTCCATTAAAAACGATAAAAACAGAGGCTTCAGCTGGGAAGGTGAACATTTTTTCTTTTTCAGACTTGCAAATCCAGGTGGGTCCTGACAGTGATGTGCTTTAATCATAAGAATTTAAATTGAACTGGGCACTGGGTAGGGCTGAAAATCTCACAGATTTTTTTTTTTTTTTTCTGGGGGGGAGGTGTTATTGCAGGCAGGCTACAGAGAAAATTCACTTGGTGGAACAGTACTGGTTTCCCCCAATTTAAATTTTTTTTTATTAATTTAACTATTTATAATTATTTTAATTTGCTTGTTGATGTCACTTCCAGCCATGACATCACTTGAAAAAATAATTAATTATGTCATATGGGGTGACAAAAATTTATGGGTCCTGGGTGTCAAAAGACCTAACTACGCCACTGCACCCCAGACTCCAGGCTACTAAGCACATCGGTTGAGGATCATGGGCTTAGGGAGGTCAAGCAATCAGGGCAGCACCCACCATGCTCCGCATGCAGCCATAAACCAGCCCGCTCACTAATCAAGCACCATGTAGTGTCACACGTGTTCCTCTTTGCCAGGATCCAGAACTTTTCTCGCAGGGGCTCAGGCATATCTCTCCCTGATTTGGAGTCTGGGACACCCAGAAATCACAGCAGGTTCCCCATCTGGGATGCCAGATTTGTTAACAAAAATTCCCCAATCCCTAAGCCCCTGCAGCAATATTTGTTGCTGCGCTAGAGAGAGAACCAGCCAACCAGACCAGAGAAAAAGGTGTCTGAGCAGTTGAAACAAAACAAAATTTAATAATTCAACTAAAACAAGGAACTAGAAGGAAGGCAAATGGGAAGTCAGAAAAGGTAGGTACATAGGTAAGTAAGTAAAATCAAAACACTTCTTTCCTTCACAGCAACAAACCTTCTCCTTCCCAGAACCCAAAACCTCTCTCTGCTCCCTGTCTAAAGACCCTCCCTGATTCTTCCACCTAGCCAGGCTTCCCCTTTCAGAGGAGCTCTTTGAAGGTTCTAAAAGGCCCCCCCTTCAGCCCAGTATTTGAAGGACAAATGAGAAGTGGACCCCTTGAGTCATTTACCTGTTCTGGATGGAAAGAACAGCCATCTTGTTGCCTTGGATTCAAAAAATGAAGTCATTTTAATTTAAAATGTTCTTAGATCCATTTGTACCAGTAGCTCACATGCACACTTTAGCATACGTTTTGATATAAAATATTTTTAAAATATTTTAAAAATGTTTCCAATTGGATCCCCATAGCTCCTAAGGCCAACCCTGCTTCTGAGCAGAAGAAACCCCCTCACTGCTTACTTGCCTTTCTGGAGATTCACACAGCCCCATTAATAGGTACAAATGTGCAGGTGTCTCAAGTAACTGAGCCAAGCTGCATCTCGCAAAGGAAGGCTAAATTGCTCTCCATCCCCAGGGCAGTAATTCATCTGAATTCAGGGTAACCAGACTAAGGCATTCTGACAGCCACAGTGTGTGAGAAAAGGCTGCCTGGCAAGCCTTTTCTATCTGGGATTGGCACATTCCTCCCTGACATCTCTGAGCTCTGCCTAAATTTGTGCCATGACTGGGCCATTTAGTCATGGTTTTAATTTATTCTAAATGTGTTTCTTTTTTCATGTTTTTGAGGGGGGGGGGAGGTTGCTTAGTGTTTTCCTTCATTGTAAGAATTCCAGTCAGCAACTACAAAAATGGAAAGAGAAACATATTCAGAATTAATTAAAACTGTGACTAGAAAAGCATAATCAGCCATTTGGGGGGAGGGGACTCCTCAGTGGCGTCACCCGATGCGAGGCCTGCGCGTCACCCCATGCAGTGGGCGGGGCAATGCCCCAGGTGGTGGGCGTGGTGAAGTACCATCACCCGCTCCCACTGGTTTTTTGGCTGTACCTTTGGAGAGAACACAGACATCTCAATTTGGTTTGTTTCATTGCATTCTGCATGAAAAGACGCATTGACTGATATAACATGATGGTATAATTTTTGCAAACTGTGATTTTAATGATTTTGGTCACTAGTGGTGTCACACACACACACACCCCCCCCCAATCCCGAGTGTCAACTTACTAACACCTTATTGCAGCAGTTCTCAAACTTTTAGCACCGGGACCCATTGGAAGTGATGTCACGGCCAGAAGTGACATCATCAAGCAAATTGAAATAACTAAATCGTTAAATTAAATTAATAGCAATAATTAAAAAAGGGGGAGCCAGCCCTGTTCCAGCTTCTGCCCAGACAATTCTGGGTCTTGGTCTTGGATGGCTGCTGAACATTCGCTCTTATTGATTGACAGCCCATCGCACAGACCTTAGCAGAAAAAAACCTGTCACCCTTACCTGCCTTTCTGGAAATTCTCAGAGATGCAAGAACAGGTCCAGGTGTGCAGAGTGGTGTTGCTTCTGGGCTTGGCTGGGGCTCCTCAACAACTGCATCAGTTTTCGCTCAGGTACTGCACGGGAGAACCAGAGTCCTTTGATGGAGTTTGGGGCAGGTCGAGATAAGTCAAAGGTGCTGGAATCAGCAGGCACACCGTGGCTGTCATCTGGTGAATACAGCAACCCTTGTCAGGCCCAAAGCCACCCATCCTCATTCTCTCCTTTCATTTTGCTTACAGCTCCATGGCCTTGAGTGTCTCTCATTGAACTGACCACTGCCAGCCACTCCACGGGCTCACCCATCCTGCCTTTTTACCCCCTGCTTGCTTTTCCAGTAGTGATCCCATTAATCAGAATACCTGCAACAGGCCCTGCTGGGTGACCCCAGAGGGATCCGCTACTTTGGAGCACTCCAAGAGACTCTTTCTCACAGCAGAATCAAGGGGAGCAACAAGTCCACCTCTGCCGGCCATCACTGAAGGAAGCAGGCAGGTGACTGCTGATATCCAGGTCAGTGTTCCACTCTCAGGGAAAAGCAAGCAAGCACACACAGGCAAAAAACCAAGTCGCAGGCGCAAAAATCAGAAGACTTCCTTACTTGAGCACTTACAATTACTTGCATCATTTGAGCATACAATCATTTACAATCATTTGCATCATTTGAGTACTTACAAAGATTTGCATACTTTCTCTTCAGTCATTTGCAGCTAATGAATTCCTAAGTGAGGAAAAAGTGCTTATTTTTGGTTCTGACCTGTTTAATGACATCACTTCCTGCCTAATGGCATCACTTCTGGCCCTCAGCAGACATCATGAATGCTATTTGGCCCTCGGTACGAAATGATTTTGACACCCCTGACTTAGACACAAATGCAATCTGGATCAACATATTTGGGAGCTGCCAGATTTAGGGTGCCTGATGCAGCTGTTTCCCAGTGTGTTGAGAGGTACTGAAGCAGGAAATGAAGAACCTCCAGCTGTCTGAAGTGCTATGTGTACGTTCCCAAGAATGGTTAAGAACTTCCAAGCTTCACGGAGAGCATCCCCAAAGGAGAGAGTTGCCCCCTTACCTGTCTCCTTGGAAATCTTCTTATAGATGGGATTTGCCAATTCTTGTGCAAGTTGCACTTCGTTGATTGAGATATTCCTATTTTCTCCAGCTTTGTTACAGTCATTTATGGGAGCGAAAATGATCTTGACCTTGAGGCGACGACTAAAATGCAGTGGTTCAAGGTTCTGGATTCCTGGATTCAATTGCGACCAGCTCACTGCCAGTTCCTTTTTACCTGCCAAGTTGACCACTATGCAAGTGAGTTTGGCTTGCCTGTTCAAATACAAATCTTCAGGGACTGGGCGATGGGCACAGACTTTAACTCCTGGATTGCTGACACCTAGAGCAGGGGTGTCTCGGGGACCACTTTGGATTCATGGAATTTACTGAGGGTCGGTGTTGTACATCATATTTGTATGCCAACAGACATTGTGCTGTTACTCACAACTAAGCAATTGTGAAACAATAGAAATACATACAAATGCATCACTGTTGTGCTATTTATTTTTCTTGCTACTTGCAAGTCACTGCAAGCTTCGGAACAGCACTCCAAGGCCTCAAAACATCATAATGAAGACCAGGGGTGCCATGCGCGACCACCATGACCCTCAGAATGCTCCTCTGGATGCAACTGGAGCTCTGCTCCGGTCACAGTTGGAGCTCGCAGGGGTGGGGTGGCCCCAGAACTCCCCCAGAGCACAAGGACCACCGGAAAAGGCTCCACGGTCTGTATCTGGCCCGTGGGCTGTATGTTTGACACCCCTGACCTAGAGGTTAAAAACACCCATATCAAGCCCCCCATGTAACAATGCTGAGTTTGGGTTAGCCTCTCTCTGATTTGAGACAGCCCAACTTCAGGAGCAGGGGACAGAACTATGTCCAACAAAAGCGTTAACTCTTTCAGCACAGCACCCCAGTCAGCTGGCTCTCAGGAACTCTGTCTCCCAGCCCCCTCCTACAGGTTTCGCTCAGACCTTATCCCATTCAAAGACTATGCTACTTACTGCCACCATTGCCTGTGCGCACTCCCTTACTCGGGGCCCCAGGCAAAAGAGCCAATACGCCTTTAAATAACCCCAAATTAGCCAAGTCTTATCTAAGGCTTCAGGATGTAGACTCAGTATGCCTTGAGATCCACCCAAGCAAATCCAAGCTCATCTTAAAAGGGGTCTACTCAGAGTAATAAAATTGCATAAGGAGAACAAATGCTCTCCAAAATAAAACATTCAGGGGATAACACACAGCAGATAAACTATCAGAAGCTCTAACGTCATCTATCTACCTAACAGTTACGAAACATTCCACAGAGTTTGCTTGCAGGCTGAATGAATGCAGCGTTCAGAAAATCCACGTTCCCTCTTCTACATACAGAGCCTGAAGGTCAGCATTCCAGAAGGCAGGAGAGAGAGCAGCCCCCAGACGCTCTCCTTATAGACCTGATATACATTGTGCAGGAGATCTCTGGTACATACACCTCAGGTGACTAGATAGGAAAACAGAGCCTGGTGGCCACCTGGGACCTCCCGAAAAGGGCTTCCAGTTTGTGACTCTGCTAGATGTTTCCCAGCTGTGTTCAACCACTTCCTTTATCCTGAGTAAGTCCAGGTTAGGCCTAAGTGGGCATGAGAAGCCTGAACCAAACTAAGAAAGTGTAACTGAGAAGTTGCTAGCAGTTCCCAGCTGCAGGAATGTGGGTCAATCAACCAAGAGGAAGGAATGTGTTGTCTCTCCTTTGTTGGGCAGGAAGGACAGATAACAGGAATTAGGACCAATTGGAATGCTAGCACCTTAGCAGACAGAGAGTGCCTCAGCAAGGGTGATGGAGTGCAGCTGTGGATCTCCAGCTGGCAGGGGTAAGAACTACGAGGAGCTAGCAACAAGACCAACTTCCGGAAGGTTCTGTTCATCAAGGGTTCTGATTGGACAGTCTAATAATTATGAAGTCACCTCAGTACTATTAGCATAAGAGGTATAACAATGAGTGCCCGGGTGTGTGGGAAGTTCCCTCTTGGAGGGAAAGTCTCGGGTGCCACGATCTGCACGCGTGTAAGCTCCATTGTCCATGGAGCTAACCCTGGAGCTAAGAGATCTACAAGAGTAACTGACCCAGGTGAGAAATAGGGATGAATAGAGATAGCCAGCTAGCTTTATTATTTTATTGCTGATATGTTTCCTAGAGGTTTATGCCTCTAGCATTTGCTGCCTTATTGTAGAGTGTGTAACCTTATGTACTTAATAAACTAAAATATCTTTTGCTACAGTAGCAATTAGGCTTGTGGAGGCCACAACCATGAAGGAGTGTGTAGGAGTTCAGGGACACAGTTGGGGCTCCAGCTGCTGCAGAAGTTCATCTTGGTGCACACAGCACACTGTCCATTCTAGTGCAAGTCTAACGGTGATGCTGCTGATTTTCTATATTTCAAAGATTTTAGAGAGACTTTAGAAAGTCCCAGTAGAGTCAACGGAGGCTCACTCCCAGGAAAGTGTGGAGGGTACAGCAGCCTCATAGCCCCTCCTCTCCCTGCCTACTCAGAAGTCAGCCCCGGGAGAGTCAACGGGGCTCCCTTCCAGGGATGTGTGGACAGGAGAGCAGCCTTCAAGCGGATCCTCTCCCTGCCTACTCAGAAGTCAGCCCCAGGAGAGTCAACGGGGCTTACTCCCAGGGATGCGTGGACAGCAGAGCAACTTGAGAGCGGATCCTCTCCCTGTCTACTCAGAAGTCAGCCCCAGTAGTGCAGCCCAAGAGCAGCCCCCAACTCGGCTCTGGCTCTAACAAGGTGCCCTTTCCCCACGCTTCTCCGACCAGCCTCGCCTCTTCCTCTCTGCCTCCACAAAATGGCCGCGCTCCAGAACAGCGAGTGCCACCACTTTCACCAGGAGTCTGGAGCCGCAGCAGAGAGCTGAAAGAGCCACATGTGGCTCTAGAGCCGCAGGTTGCCGACCCCAGAGCAATGAAATTGGCTTGGAATTCATCTAATTCACGTTCTGTCCCAGGGAGTGCGGGAAAGGTGCATCCACTGCGCCAAAGATGATCTTGTTCACATAAGCAGTAATTAAATAGCTTGTTTGTCATGTCTGTAAAGTCACAAGACATGATGGGAAAGAAAGGACATTGCAGCTTGCAGGATAATAAAGATATTAAGGAAAGAAAGGACATTATTGCAGGATAATAAAATAGTTTGTTGGTCTGCAGGTCTGCAGCGGTGAGTGTTGAAGTTTCTGCAGACTCATCTCATAGACTGTAAAGGAGTCTGCATTAGAGGCACATGCCAGCGGCACTCCAGGATGAGCAGCTTCTGTCTATGATCTTTGGTTTGTGCCTCATAAAAGCTGAATATTATCAAGGTGTCCTTGAGCAGCAGTTTGTGGATGTTCTTTACAGGGAAGGCCAGTGCCAACGAAAGAAAGGCACGTGTCATGTTGGGCTTCCCACCTCACTAAGTGGCCTCATTCAGCATTTTGACGGCACAAACCAACAAGACCACCAGGATGATTTTGCCAATGTCTTGTCAGCCCTGTCTGGGTGGCGCCACGTAGGCAATTTCTGGCCAACCCCCACCCCAAACTCATCCTGGAACACTCTATAAGCTGCCCCGGCTGCTGGACTCACAGTACCCTGCATGATCTCCCATGATCCCACCATGATCTCCAGCACTTTCCTCCTGCTTGTGGGGCTCTTCGCTCCTGGGCTCAGCCTGCCTCTTCTTCCTGCACAGCAAGATAGAGGTGAGTGCAGCTCTCCAGCCTTCCTGTGGGCCTCAGGTTCATATTCATTTTCCCTCTTAGGGCCAACTGCGTATTATTCGTGTTATGTATGCAGGTTATGCAGGATCGAAATCCTACCATCCGATTGGCCATCTAGTTAAGGTTTCAATTGCACCCATCATGGGGAGTCTGGGCAGAGCTAAAAGTCTAAAAGCCAGGGGTGTTTGCCTTGTGTCAGATTCCTTGCCAGGTCCTCTTCTGAAGATGGAATAATCGTATTGAGCTGTTATCTCTAAGCCTTCCTTCATTCGCATGGACCCACTAGATAACAATTAGTAGGAAATAAATTGGGGAGGGGGGCAGGTAGCAGGAGCTAAACGTGGCTTTTTTATCACCAAATGCCAGCAGCTCCCCACGCAGTAGTTCAATGCCTGCCTGCCCATGAGATGGGCCAGGATTCCCACTTGAATGCCTGGTTTAAATTGTGGAGGGGCAATCTTTGCATGCAAGAAGCACGCATGCCTCCTCCAGAATGGCTTCTTTTGCTTTTCTAGTCATGGTTTTCCATTGATCCTGAATGTGTTTCTTTGTGATTTGATTTGATTTTTTGGTTGCTGAGTGTTCTCCTTCCATTGTGAGAATGCCAGAGATTGCACAAACAGAGGTAGGACTCACATGTGTCAGGGAGGAATGTGCCACCCCTGATTTCCGTGGACAAATCTTGGCAAGGGGCCCTAAATAGCAGAGAACATGGGATATACAGAGCAAGGACAAGTCGGGAGTGTTTCCTGTTTAATAGGATCCTGATTGCAAAGGTGATCAACAGGTGAGCGGAAGTGATCCAAGCAGGGAGTCTGAGCTGGCTGGGCTAGAGGGCTGGGTCACAAACAGGTCACTAAAGCAGGTCAGGTCAAGAATGTCTAAGGGGTTAAAGAAGGTCTAGAGAGAAATATGTTGGGTTGAAGGGGTGGGAGAAGTGGCTGAAGGATGAGGGGCTAGAAGCAGTTCCTTTCTTTCTTGTTTACCCTAAAGCAAGATAAGGGTGTCATAAACAAAGGGGGTTGGAGACTTAGGGCTCTTGGTTTTTGAACCTTAAAACCCTCAAGGGCCCTTGCCCGGTAGTACTGCCACCACCCTGTACATGCCAGTGCCTCAGTCCAGGGACCCTGAGACCCTCTAGGCTTAATGCTATCCCTTGCAGGCGCTGAGCTCTTTCTCCAAATAAAGCCTCGGTCCTCAAGTTACTAGACCTCAAGGAGCACTTGGTAGCTTGCTGAACGGCTAGGCAGGATTCTGAACCTTTGTCCCCAACAGACAATGAAACAACTTAGTAAAAGATATTTTAGTTTATTAAGTACATAAGGTTACACACTCTACAATAAGGCAGCAAATGCTAGAGGCATAAACCTCTAGGAAACATATCAGCAATACAATAATAAAGCTAGCTGGCTATCTCTATTCATCCCTATCTCTCACCTGGGTCAGTTACTCTTGTAGATCACTTAGCTCCAGGACTACCTATGGGGCCCGGTGCCCATGATGGACAATGGAGCTTACACGTGTGCAGATCGTGGCACCCGAGACACTCCGTCCAAGAGGGAATTTCCCGTACACCCCCGTGGGCACTCATTGTTATACCTCTTATGCTAATAGTACTGAGGCGACTTCATAATTATTAGACTGTCCAATCAGAACCCTTGATGAACAGAACCTTCCGGAAGTTGGTCTTGTTGCTAGCTCCTGTAGCTAGCCCCTGTTGCTAGCCCCTGTAGTTCTTACTCCTCCCAACTGGAGATCCACAGCTGCACTCCATTACCCTTGCTAAGGCCACTCTCTGTCTGCTAAGGTGCTAGCATTCCAATTGGTCCTAATTCCTGTTATCTGTCCTTCCCGGCCATCAAAGGAGAGACAACACATTCCTTCCTCTTGGTTGATTGACCCACATTCCTGCAGCTGGGAACTGCTAGCAACTTCTCAGTTACACTTTCTCGTAGTTTGGTTCAGGTTTCTCGTGCCCACTTAGGCCTATCGTGGACTTATTCAGGACAAAGAGAAGGTGTTCTTTTGGCTTGTGGAGAGAGGAAAAGAGTGGCAGGAAGAAAGGAAGACAAGGCTTATTTAGTGCAGGTCAAATCAGTGGAATGAATGTGTGGAAAGGGGGTCTGGAAGGGAGGAGATGCAACTGTCCCCACACGAAGGAGGGGCAACTGCCATTAGTGATCCTGAGGGGGTTATGCAGGACGGCAGAGCTCAGTGATGGGCTCTCCACACACATTTAGGGACAGAACGTTTCCCCCGTATTCCCCATGAGGGAGGTTCGGTCCCCGGAAGCTGCAGGAGGGATTCCCAGAGTCCTCCTGTTTTCCCCAGTAGTTTCCCTCTCTTAGGTGGACAGGGGCACCTGGGAAAGGTGAGAGTCGGTTCTACTCAAGCCTCGTTTTCATTCAGAAATAGGAACTGAAATGCTCTTTTAAAGCCAAATCAAACTCCTCCTCAACTTTCTTCATATACCCCAATTCTGCCTGGTATGTTGATAATATGAATTTGTCTCAGTTCTGTGCCAGGTTAAATGTCAGGGATTCTGCCCAGAGAATCCTGGGTCTTAGTCTTGGATGGCTGCTGAACATTTGCTCTTATTGATTGACAGCCCATCCCACAGACCTTCTCAGCAGAAGAAAACCTGTCACCCTTACCTGCCTTTCTGGAAATTCTCAGAGATGCTAGAAACGGTCCAGGTGTGCAGAGGGCTGTTGCTTCTGGGCTTGGCTGGGGCTCCTCACCAACTGCATCAGTTTTCGCTCAGGAACTGCAGGGGAGAACCGGAGTCCTTTGATGGAGTTTGGGGCAGGTCGAGTTAAGTCAAAGGTGCTGGAATCAGCAGACACACCGTGGCTGTCATCTGGGAATACAGAAACCCTTGTCAGGCCCAAAGCCGCCCATCCTCATTCTCTCCTTTCCTTCTGCTTACAGCTCCATGGTCTTGAGTGTCTCTCATTGAATTGACCACTGCCAGCCCCTCCACTGGCTCACACATCCTGCCTTTTTGCCCCCTGCTTGCTTTTCCAGTAGTGATCCCATTAACCAGAATACCTGCAACAGGCCCTGCTGGGTAACCCCAGAGGGATCTGCTACCTTGGAGCACTCCAACAGACTCTTTCTCACAGCTGAATCAAGGGGAGCAACAAGTTCACCTCTGCCGGACATCACTGAAGGAAGCAAGCAGGTGTCTGGTGATATCCAGGCCAGTGTTCCACTCTCAGGGAAAAGCAAGCAAGCACACACAGGCACAAAAGCAAGTCGAAGGCACAAAATCACAAGACAACATGACTCGAGCACTTGTGGTTGCGACTATTTTCCTATGTTTTGCAGGATGCAAGGGGCATAAGCCTCTGTTTTGCTCCCCACATGGAATGGCTCCAAAGGGGAGTGGGAGGGGCCCCTTGCACACTGCGGTGTGGCTCCCTTCCAAACTTAGGGCTTTGCACCCCCTCTGGCTATGCCACTACTCCATCTGTCCCCCTGAGGAGAAAGAGAAATGGTGCACTGCATCCTAGATGGTTTTTGTCCATTTTATAGTCATGGTTTTAATTGATCCAGAATATTATTTCTCTTTTTGTTGCTGAGGGTTCAGAGTGTCCCTATGGCCATAAGGGTGATATGCAAACGTGCTAACTAAAGTAAGGGACAACACACATGGATATTCCTGGTTCCCTGTGGGGGTCTTATTTCAAAAAGAATGGCACACCTCACTCCCATTTGTACTGCATCTTCCCATTGGACCAGAGATTTTACTATCCTGTTCTCATAAGACATACATGGATTGGTGGGAAGCAGCCAGAAGAATACCTTTCAAGCTGCAATGTCCTTTCTTTCCCATCACAGCTTGTGACTTTACAGACATGACAAACAAGTGATTTAATTATTGCTTATGTGAACAAGATCATCTTTGCACCTTTCCCACACGCCCTGGGACAGAACATTCAGGAACCTGCCAATTGATTGATTCACGGTGCCTGGACCTGGGGTTTGCCACATCTTTATTCTTTCTGGTGCCCAAACAAGCATTCCCTTCCCTTGAGGAGGCCTCCGTGACTGCCCCTCCAACTGCAGGATGCAACTCTCACCATTTGCACAGCTGCAACAGAGCTGGACAGCTGAATAGGATCGGGCCCTCTGTCTCTTTCTTAAGGGATTTTCTGCAATATGCTGGTTTGTTATCCAGTCTAAGATCTCTGTTCGTACAGAGTTGTGTAATTCACTCACAGCCCAATTCTGAGGCACCTGGCGCGCAGTGCTGCTGTGGTGCCGAAAATGGCTGCTGCAGCATCCTAAACATGCCAGGCAGTCACTAGTGACTCCTTGGGGGAAGGGAAGTAGCCCCACAATGGGACTGCTCAATTCTGTGGAGGCTCTTTAGCTGGCACAGAATCAAGGAGACCTGTGCTGTCAATGGGCAATTTTCACAATGGAAAGAAGTGAAAAGCGGTGTGCCCCAAGGATCTGTCCTGGGACCGGTGCTTTTCAACCTCTTCATAAATGACCTGGAGACAGGGTTGAGCAGTGAAGTGGCTAAGTTTGCAGACGACACCAAACCTTCCCGAGTGGTGAAGACCAGAAGTGATTGTGAGGAGCTCCAGACGGATCTCTCCAGACTGGCAGAATGGGCAGCAAAATGGCAGATGTGCTTCAATGTCAGGAAGTGTAAGATCATGCACACTGGGGCAAAAAATCAAAACTTCACATATAGGCTGATGGATTCTGAGCTGTCTGTGACAGATCAGGAGAGAGATCTTGGGGTGTTGGTGGACAAGTCAATGAAACTGTCCACCCAATGTGCGGCGGCAGTAAAGAAGGCCAATTCTATGCTTGGGATCATTAGAAAAAGTATTGAGAACAAAACGGCTAATTTTATAATGCCATTGTACAAATTGATGGTAAGGCCACACCTGGAGAATTGTGTCCAGTTCTGGCCTCCACATCTCAAAAAGGACATAGTGGAAATGGAAAAAGGGCAAAAGAAAGTGACTAAGATGATTGCTGGGCTGGGGCACCTTCCTTATGAAGAAAGGCTACGGCGTTTGGGCCTCTTCAGCCTAGAAAAGAGGCGCCTGAGGGAGGACATGATTGAGACATACAAAATTATGCAGGGGATGGACAGAGTGGATAAGGAGATGCTCTTTCCACTCTCACATAACACCAGAACTAGGAGTCATCCACTAAAATTGAGTGTTGGGAGATTTAGGACAGACAAAAGAAAATATTTCTTTACTCAGCATGTGGTTGGTCTGTGGAACACCTTGCCACAGGATATGGTGATGGTGTCTGGCCTGGACGACTTTAAAAGGGGATTGGACAAGTTTCTGGATGAAAAATTCATTACGGGTTACAAGCCATGTTGTGTATGTGCAACCTCCTGATTTTAGAAATGGGCTATGTCAGAATGCCAGATGCAAGGGAGGGCACCAGGATGAGGTCTCTTGTTATCTGGTGTGCTCCCTGGGGCATTTGGTGGGCCGCTGTGAGATACAGGAAGCTGGACTAGATGGGCCTATGCCTGATCCAGTGAGGCTGTTCTTATGTTCGTATGTGTTGGGCCACGTAACCCAACAAGGAGCTTGCTCTGGACTAGCTCTGGTACTAAGCCCACAGTCAGTCTTGCACATGTGCCTTTTGGCATGTTTGCAGCAGTGCATGCCAGCGGTGAGCCGACGCACCGGGCTCAAGATTGGGCCCTCATTCCCCCAAACCAGCTCTGGAGTCCTTAGTAACATAATAGCCCAGCCCAGTGGTTCTCACACATATAGCCCCAGGACCCACTTTTTAGAATGAGAATCTGCCACCGGAAGTGATGTCATGGCCAGAAGCGACATCGTCAAGCAGGAAAATTTTTCATAATCTCACCTGCAATCCTACCCACACTTACCCAGGAGTAAGTCCCATTGACTATCACTGTTAAAAGAACATAGATAGTAGTTTGTTATAAGTACATCTCTGTCACATTTTCCCAAATGCAGTCACATGCCATGGTAGTATCAAGTCTATTATGTTAAAAGTAAAATATTGAAATGAATGGGGACCCACCTGAAATTGGCTCATGACCCACCTAGTGGGTCCTGATCCAGAGTTTGAGAAACACTGGCCTAACCTTTCTCCTCATTTCATGCCAGCCCCTAGTTGTGTCTTCAGCCAGTGCACTTGGTCCCCACACCCAGAGTTTAATTTCACATAACAAGGGCACAAGGATTTGTCTTCCTGCCCACCCCATGAGAGATCTTCTTTGGCTGCATCCTCACCTCACTTTCCTGGAAGTAAGTCCCATTGAACCCAATGGAACCTACTTCTGAGTAGACCTGGTTCGGATTGTGCCCTTTGTCACTAACTGCAAGGCAAACCTGTGTTTTGCCTTTGCTGCTTTCACTGGAAGTCCTTGGAGGGGTCTGGGCTTGTCAGCATGACCGGAATGGGATCTGGCTCAGCCTCTCCTGCAACTCCACATTCTCCATTTGGACACAAAGAGAATATAGAGGTGGCAGAGAAAAGACTGCCTCCGTGCACAGCAGGTGAATTAATTGTTGCGTTTCTGAATGCTCTGTCTGAAGGAGGGTGGAAAAGGTACATCTGCTGCGCCAAAGAAGATCTTGTTCACAGAAGCAATAATTAAATCACTTAATTGAAAGTCACACGTCATGACTGTGAAGCCAAAAAAGTCAACAAGTAAATGAAGTCTTGCAGACGTGGATTTTGGGAGGCTTCCCTGCCTGAGCTGCCATCTCTCTGCAGTGCTGTTTTGCCTTTCCATTTCATACCTGCCTTGCTCTGATTTTCAAGTGTTCAGAGAGACCCATCTTATATTTCCAGATCCGTAACCAGGGTTAGCAGCAGGACCAGCAGCCAGGGGCGCATTGCCAACCCACGACCCCTGTGCACATTGCCTCTGCCATAATGGAACCACCCCCTCCCGCTGGCCCCAGAGAGTCACTGCAGTGTCAAAACCGGAAGTAAGTTCTGATCTTTTTTTTACGCTTTCTGAGGCTTGGGGAACCCTGCAGAGGCATCTGCAGGAATTTCTGCACCCCCCAGAGGTTGGCACTGCTCATGATAGCTACAAAATTGACCCTTCTGTCCCTAACAATTTCACTGTCCAGGCTAGTGTTCCATCAGGGAACTGTTCCACAGCAGGTGTCTCAAGTAACTGAGCCAAGCTGCATCTCGCAAGGGAAGGCAAAATTGCTCTCCATTCCCAGGGCAGTAATTCATCTCAATTCAGGGTAACCAGACTATGGCATTCTGACAGCCACAGTGTGTGAGCAAAACTTGCCTGCCAAGCCTTTTCTATCTGGGGTGGCACATTCCTCCTGGACACCTCTGAGTCCTGCCTAACTTGGTGCCATGACTGGGCCATTTAGTCATGGTTTTAACTGAGCCTAAATGTGTTTCTTCTTCTCATTTTTTTCTTAAGGGGGGGGGGGAGGTTGCTTATTGTTTTCCTTCAGTTGTAAGAATTCCAGTCAGCAACCACAAAAATGGAAAGAGAAACGTATTCAGAATTAATTAAATGACACATTGACTGGTATTATTTTTACAAACTGTAAAAAGGTGCTGCAGGGCATGGTGGGATCCCATAGGGCTGTCTGAGCCCCACAGCCAGGGCAGGTTATATGGTGTTGCTGGAGCGTTTGGGGTGGGGGTTGGCCAGCAAGCCACTACGTGGTGCCACCCAGATCAATGCCAAGCAGCCTGGTGGTCTAGTTGGTTTGTGCAGTCAGAAGGTTGAATGAGGCCTCAGGTGTGAAGCCTCCTGAAATGAGGTCTGTTCATGTTCCTCTCATTCAACCTCTTTCCCAATCTGTATCTCTGCAATGCTTTGCAGAAGCACCACACAAGGCCACCCTCACCAAGCAGCGAGCCGCAGGTTTCCCTGTAGCACCTTTCGTAACCTCCCCCCCCAAGGATTACAGGGCCCCGAGATCCACAGATTTCATTCTCCATGGGTTTCCTTATACCCTGGAATGGAACCCCATGGAAAATGTGGGACAAGCTGCAGAAACACAAAGATTTATGAAGGTCCTGGCTGTCTCTCTGCTTCTGAATTCCACACCATGCAAAGAAAAGAGTGCCCTTCTGAGCATGTGCGGAGAGAAGCCAGGATGAATCAGGAGCCTCAGAATGTTGGCCCAGGGGTTTGTGATTTGGGGTAGAGGCACAACACAGCCGTGAAGCTCGCTCACTCTCTGAACACTCTCTCGCTCCCCCCTTCCTCTCCTCCTCCCCCACTTTCTCTCTTGGGAATGATGTGAGGATCATACAATGGAGTGACCCCACAAGTGCAGCTCTGAGCTCTCTGACAGAAAAGTGAGAGGAAGAAAATGGGATACTTGTAAATACTTTGCCCCCTGATGGCAACCATGCCCTGCGGTCATTTGTTAACATATAGTAGACCCTTCCCCCCAGTTCCCATCCACCCAACCCATGCAAGTCACTGGAACTCCTAAAAGAGATCACACTCAACGATATCTGCAGGGGGTCTCCTTTATTCAGTCGTGGGCCACACAGACATGCGGGAAACTATGTGATGATTCTAGAGAAGAGTGGGGAAGAGTGAAGGGGATGTAATGCTGGATGAGGACAGTCTGCAGTTCTTGGGCCTGGGTCTTGGCTGCAGGTGAGGGTCAGCTGTTGCATCAAGATGGATGATCTTCTCATGGGATGCGTAGAAGAAGACACTGGAAGGCATTCTTTTGCCTTGTGGAGAGGAGAAAAGAGTGGCAGGAAAAAGGAAGACAAGGCTTATTCAGTGCAGGTCAAATCAGTGGAAGGAATGTGTGGAAAGGGGGTCTGGAAGGGAGGAGATGCGACCGTCCCCACATGAAGGAGGGGCAACTGCCATCAGTGAACCTGAGGGGGTTATGCAGGACAGCAGAGCTCAGTGATGAACTCTCCACACACATTTAGGGACAGAACGTTTCCCCCGTATTCCCCATTAGGGGGGTTCGGTCCACGGAAGCTGCAGGAGGGATTCCCAGAGTCCTCCTGTTTTTCTCAGTAGCTTCCCTCCCTCAGGTGGACAGGGGCACCTGGGAAAGGTGAGAGTCAGCTCCACTCCAGCCTGGTTTTCATTCAGAAACAGGAACTGAAATGCTCTTTTAAAGCCAAATCAAACTCCTCCTCCACTTTCCTCATAAACCCCAGTTCTGCCTGGTATGTTGATAATGTGAATTTGTCTCAGTTCTGTGCCAGGTTAAATGTCAGGGATTCTGTCCAGAGAATCCTGGGTCTTGGTCTTGGATGGCTGGTGAACATTCGCTCGTATTGATTGACTGCCCATCCCACAGACCTTCTCAGCAGAAGAAAACCTGTCACCCTTACCTGCCTTTCTGGAAATTCTCAGAGATGCTAGAAAAGGTCCAGGTGTGCAGAGGGGTGTTGCTTCTGGGCTTGTCTGGGGCTCCTGACCAACTGCATCAGTTTTCGCTCAGGTACTGCAGGGGAGAACCGGAGTCCTTTGATGGAGTTTGGGGCAGGTGGGGTTAAGTCAAAGGTGCTGGAATCAGCAGACACACCGTGGCTGTCATCTGGGAATACAGAAACCCTTGTCAGGCCCAAAGCCGCCCATCCTCATTCTCTCCTTTCATTCTGCTTACAGCTCCATGGCCTTGAGTGTCTCTCATTGAATTGGCCACTGTCAGCCCCTCCATTGGCTCACCCATCCTGCCTTTTGGCCCCCTGCTTGCTTTTCCGGTAGTGATCCCATTAATCAGAATACCTGCAACAGGCCCTGCTGGGTAACCCCTGAGAGATCTGCTACCATGGAGCACTCCAACAGACTCTTTCTCACAGCAGAATCAAGGGGAGCAACAAGTCCACCTCTGCCGGCCATCACTGAAGGAAGCAAGCAGGTGACTGGTGATATCCAGGCCAGTGTTCCACTCTCAGGGAAAAGCAAGCGAGCACACACAGGCACAAAACTGATTTGCAGGCACAAATATCACATGACTACTTGACTTGAGCACTTGCGATCGTGACTATTTTCCAAGTCACTGCCACAAGTCACAACCAGAGCAGTGACATTGGTGACTGAAGTTGACAAGAATTGCAGAAAAACACACGTTTTCAGGACTCGAGACAAGTAATCAGAACTCAAGTACCCATCCCTGCTTATAGCCTCCATGTGCAGTCTATGAGAAGGAGGGCATGCTTTGGTGGCCTAGTGGGGAAGCGAAAGGGATTTTGGCAGTGGTGGGCAGGACTTTTAGTCCCCAAAATGTGGAGTGAGACAATGGAGTTTTCTGAACATTGATTCTTCTTCAGAATAAAAAGAAGAGGAAACCAGGATCAATCCAAACACTGCCTATAAAAGCCAAAGAAGCCATTGTGGGGGGTGGGAGACCGCTAGAGCTTATTGCCCCTCCATGCAAAGATTACCCCACAAGGAAAACTAGATAGCAAAGGGTCTAGCCTAGTTTCCTATACAAGGGGACTGAAGGAGGCTGGGTTGTGATGAAGGCACATTCAGTCACGTGGAAAACTTGGGAATGCTAAAGTGATACCACTTAGAACAGGGGTGTCAAACATAAGGCCCGGGGGCCGGATGTGGACTGTGGAACCTTTTTATCTGGCCGTTAGGCTCTCAACTGCTGAGCAGTGTTGAGGTATTACTGCTGAAAGGGCAGCCCACATGAAAATTGGGCTCTCCCTATCTTGAAATATGATCGAGATTTCCATACTTTCTCTTCTGTCATTTGCAGCTAATGAATTCCTAAGTGAGGAAAAAGTGCTTATTTTTGGTTCTGACCTGTTTAATGACATCACTTCCTGCCTAATGACATCACTTCTGGCCCTCAGCAGACATCATGAATGCTATTCGGCCCTCGGTACAAAATGTCTTTGACACCCCTGACTTAGACACCAATGAGATCTGGATCAACATATTTGGGAGCTGCCGGATTTAGGGTGCCTGATGGAGCCTGTTTCCCAGTGTGTTGAGCGGACCCGAAGCAGGAAATGCAGAATCTCCAGCTGTCTGAAGTGCTATGTGTACATTCCCAAGAATGGTTAAGAACTTCCAAGGCTCATGAAGAGCAGCCCCAAAGGAGAGAGTTGCCCCCTTACCTGTCTCCTTGGAAATCTTCTTATAGATGGGACTTGCCAATTCTTGTGCAAGTTCCGCTTCATTGGTAGAGATATTCCGATTTTCTCCAGCTTTGGTACGGTCATTTTCGGGAAAGGAAATGACCAAGATATTCATTAAAAGTTTCAGTGATTCAAGGTTCTCGATTCCTGGATTCAGTTGCGACCAGCTCACTGCCAGCTCCTTTTTACCTGCAAAGTTGACAAATATGTAGGTAGGTTTGTCTTGCCTTCTTGCCAAATCTTCAGGGACTGGGCAATGGGTGTTGACTTGAATGCCTGGATTGCTAACACCTAGTGCAGGGGTGTCAAACTCATTTCATCTCAGGGGCCACATTGGATTCATGGAATTTACTGAGGGCCGGTGTTGTACATCATAGTTGTATACCAACAGAGACAATGATTACTAGAGCGGGTAATCACAGCCATTGTAAGCCATTACAGCTAGATCCACCTACTCCTATAGTGCAGTTACTCATAACTAAGCAATTGTGAAACAATAGAAATAAATTAAAATGCATTCTGAGGCCTCAAAACATCATTAACCCACAGTTAAGCTCCTGGAGTGAGCCCCCTGCCGGAGGCTGTGGGTTAAGTCCTACCTGGGACTTAAAAAAAAAAGGTCAAAAAAGAGCCTGCCTAGGACTGAACTTTGAGGAGTATTGCAGCCTCAACTGGCCCCCCTTTTGGCAACTGGCAACCAACCTTTATATTTTGCAGCCATGGAGCACCTTCCCACCAAAAAAAAAATTCCTCCCAGGGATTTGAACCCCTAGCCTCTGACTCCACAGACCAGCACTCTAGCCATTGACCCACAAGAGCTCTTAGGCTCAAAGTGTTTGGAATTAATACTTAAGGCACTGATGGCCACCAGCTGGGGTCAAGACCTTATATAGTAGTTCTGAACACTATATAGGCTTTCCTATAGCCCAATGGAAAGAGTTTCCTATAGCCTAACTGAGCCCGTCCCCACCTAAAAAAAAATGGGGTGTTTCACTCCAGCTGTGGCAGGAGTGCTTTTGCTATCACAAGGGAGCTCACAAGGGATGGATGTGTGCGCGCGCGTGTGTGCGTGTGCATGTTCATGTGTATAAAAAAATGGTTTAAAAATAAATAAATAAATAAATAAATAAATAAATAAATAAATAAATAAATAAAAGAAGTTGTGAGTTCCTGCACCTTTTTTTTTTTTTTTAAAACAAAAAAAGCACTGCATGGTACTAATATGCAGTTGACCCTGAGATGGAAAAAGGACCTGAACCTGAGGCCTGCAGGAGGGCTGGAGAGCTGCACTCACCTCCGTCTTGCTGGCCAGGAGGAAGAGGCAAGTTCAGCCCTGGAGCGAGGAGCCCCACAAGTATGTGGAAGAAGCTGGGCAGCAGAGTGTGATCCCACAGTGTTGTCAGTGCGCAGCAGCTGGGGAAGGTCATAGACTGTGCCTGGAGAGCTGGGGTGGGGATTGGCCAGGAAACTCCTACTTGGTGCCACCCAGACAGACCTGGCATGAGAAGGCCAAAAGCATCCTGAGCAGTCCTTCTTGCTGTTGGCATCCTTCAGTCTCTGGTATCGCGCTCTGAATGGCGGTTCTGGAACAGTGTCTGGTGTGGCTGGAAAAGCCGATTTGGGAGTGACAGTCCCTTCCACGCTGGGAGCAAACAAAGTCTGTCTCTGGTGTGTCGCCCTGGCTACGGGCCTCCCTTCTTTGCCTCTTTGCCCCAGTCTGTTGGGCAAGTGGCTCTTCCAACCGGGAGAGGCCATGCTGCACAGCCTGCCTCCAAGCGGGATGCTCAGAGGCCAAGGTTTCCATTTGCTGAGGTCCATTCCGCCGAAAACCCGAAGCACAGTGGAGGAGCACTAGGCAGTGGTTCCCATGAGCTCAAGGCCCACAAAAAGCCCTGCACCAATGCAAGGCCTGCTTTCCTTCACTGCTGCTGCTGCTTGAAGGCCACAATGCTGGCCGTGCGTGGCCACCACGGCCCTCAGAATGATCCTCTGGAGGCAACTGGAGCTCTGCTCCCATCACAGTTGGAGCTTGCAGGGTGGGGGGCCCCAGAACTCCCCCAGAGCACAAGGACCACCGGAAAAGGCTCCATGGGCTGTATCTGGCAGGTAGGTTAAAAGAACGCCTTCCAGTGTCATCCTCTACGCCTCCCACCGTGAGAACATCACCCTTCTTAATTGGCTATAACGTTTGACTGAATGCAGATTTTTCAAAGCACTTTTTATTTTAAATAGTATTCTGCATTAAATTACCCATCAGATGATATATAACATGACAGGGTAATTCAAAAATACCAAGATTTTCACAGTAGTGGTATCACACCCCCCCCCCCGAGTGCATTACCCAGTGCGGTCCGCACCCGCCATACGCCCTAGTAATGCCACTGGCAGTGCCTGATTCTGGTTATAAGAACCTTCCAGAGCAGCAGACTTTCAGAAAGTTGGCAGGGAGTGAGTGGGCTGCCTCGTCTGCCCCAGCTGAAACTAGGCTAGGAAAGTGCAAGCCCCCCACCCAAGTATCTGTCTCCGTGGAAGACAGCAGGAAGTTTCCAAAGGCAACTTCTACCCTGATGAAGCAACAGTCTGTGGGTAGAGAGTGACCAACCAATCATCTGACTGGCCTCTGTTGGAATGAGAATCACAGAGTACTTTATATAGGTATCTATCCCAGTGATTTTCAACCTTTTTCATCTCACGGTACACTGACAAGGCACTAAAATGGTCAAGGCACACCATCAAGTTTTTGACAATTGACAAGGCACACCATGCTGCCAATGGGAGGCTCACATCTCCCATTGGCCCTACTAATAAATGACCTTCCCACAAATTCCTATGGCAGACCTGTGGACCACTCACGGCACACCAGTGTGTCATGGCACAGTGGTTAAAAGTGGTTGATCTATCCATTTCATCCCAGCCTCTTTCTTCCAACCTATGTGCCTTTGGTTCCAATTCCAAGACAGCATTCACAAGAGTCCCACAGCAGCTCTAGTGATCCCTTCTGTAGAGAACGCCCACCACGACTGGGGCCTGAGATCAGGTTTCATCACTGAGCAGAGAACATTTCATTTTGATTAGTATCTCATGAAAGCTCAATATTATCAAGGTGTACTTGAGCAGCATGTGATTCGGTTTCTGGGTGTTCTTCACAGGGAAGGCCAGTGCCAACGCAAGGAAGGGGCCGTGACCTGCTGGGCTTCACTTCTGACTCTGTGGCCTGAAGCATTTTGATTGCACAAACCAACCAGAGGTCCAGGTTGCTTTTGGTATCATCTTGCCAAGACTGTCTGGGTGGCACCATGTAAATGATTGCTGGTCAATCTCCACCCCAAACTTTCTGGCCACGCTATAGAACCTGCCTGGCTGCTGGGCTCAGACAACCCTGAGGGATCCCACCATGATCTCCAGCACTTTCCTCCTGCTTGTGGGGCTCCTCGCTCCTGGACTCAGCCTGCCTCTTCTTCCTGGCCAGCAAGATACAGGTGAGTGCAGTTCTCCAGCCACCCTGCAGGTCTTAGGTTCAGATCCTTTTTCCCTCTTAGGGCCACCTGCATATTTATATTATGACAAATATGAAGGTGGGCAGGAAGCAGGGGCTGTGACCTGGCTTTTTTATCTCCAAATGCGGGCAGCTCCACACCTAGTAGTACACAGCCTGTCCACCCATGAGATGTGATAGAATTCCCTCCTACAATGCCTGGTTTTCTTCCCTGAGGGGAGGTTTCTGCATGCAAGAAGTTATGAGTCCCCTCCCCTCAAGGCTTCTATTGCTTTAAGAGTCATTGTTTTAATGGAGCCTGAATTTTTTCTTTCATTTTGTCCATTTTTGGGGGTTGCTGAGTGTTCTCTTGCAATTGTGAGAATGCCAGAGAGGGCACAAACAGAGGCAGGACTCGGAGGTGTCCGGGAGGAATGTGCCACCCCAGATTTTCTTGGACAATTCTGGGCAGGTGGCTTTTTCTCACAGTCAAGGGCTGTCAGAATGCCATAGTTTGGATACCCGAATTCAGATAAATTACTACCCTAGGGGTGTAGGGGGGGCACACACAAATTGGATTCCTCTGCATAATGTAGCTTGGCTCAGTTACTTGAGCCACGTGCTGTGGAAAGGCTCCCTGGTGGTGGAACACTGGCCTGGACTGTGGAAACAGAGGTTGGTGGGGTTGGTGGACTGCTGGGGAGACTGTCCTTTGCTGCTCTGGTTCTGATAAAAGAACACTGAACTTCACCAGGCACCTGTGGTGATGTAGTGACAACATCTGACACCCAGGGGCACAACATTTTGAACACCCCCCCACCTCAGAAGGCCTTAGAAAGCCATTTTGAGTTTTCAGCAAAAACCAGATGTGCTTTTTTAAGTGCTCTGTCTTGAGGCCTTCTGATGGTTGGGAAGACAGCACGCAGCCTTCCTAGCCTCACTAGTCTGCTTTAGGCCTAAGGTCTGCCACTGGGGGTGTGAAATGGCACCCCATCAAGGGGTTGTACTGAGGGCAATTGACCCCCCCAGCCTCTCTTTAGCTACACCACTGGACACCTGCTTGCTTCCACTAGTGATGGCTAGTGGGTGAGGACATCTTGCAGTCCTTGACTCTGCTGTAAGAAAGAGTCCGTCAGAGTGTTCCATGGTAGCAGATTCTTTGGGTTACCCAGCAGGGGCTGTTGCAGGTATGCTGGTTAATGGGGTCACTGCAAACAGGCAGGATGGATGAGCCCATGGAGGGGCTGGAGGTGGTCAATTCATAGAGATACATTGAAGGCCATGACCCTGTAAGCAGAAAGAAAGAAAAGAGACAGCGGATGGGTGAGTTTGGGCCTGACGTGGCTTTTTGTATTCCTCAGGTGACAGCCATGGTGCGTCCCTGGATTTCAACCACTCTAACTATCTTCAAACTGGTCCAATACGTGACCAGTTGGAAAATTGTTCCGTCTCTATCGTTAACGAGGAAGTGATTGTCGAGTGCTCATTTACACCCGTATTTCTGTGAATCTCCTGAAAGGCAGGTAAGGAGTGAAGGGGCTTCCTCTGCTCAGAAGCAGGGCTGGCCTTAGGAGCTGTGGGGCACAAGTGGAAACTTTTTTGTTCAGCAGCCAGGCAAGCCCTGGGATTCTCTGGGGCAATGACCTGACAGTTAATCTGGCACAGAACAGATGCAAAATTCATATTGTCAACATACCAGGTAGAATTGTTAAGATGGAGGTTTCCAATGAATGTTTCAGAGGAGTTCGGCTTTCAAATAGCATTTCAACTCCTATTTCTGAATGAAATAGAGTAGAACCGGCTCTATCTTTCCCCAGGGAGATGTTCTGTCCTGAAATGTGTGTGGAGAGTCCAGCATTAACCCCTGCCATCTTGCACAACCCCCCAGGAGCACTGATGGCCGTTGACAGACCCTCATGAGAATGTGGAGACTGTCCCATCTCCTTCCTTCAAGAACCCCTTCTCCATATTCCTTCCACTGTTTGACCCGAACTGAATAACCTTGTCTTCCTTTTTTCCCTGCCACACTCTTCTCCTCGACACTCCACAAGAAAAGAGAATGGCTCCCAGCATCTTCCTCTGCACATCCCACCATGAGAAGATCTCCCTTCATCATGGACCAGCCAAGACCCTCATCTGCGTGGTCACAGGGCTCTGTCTCAAAGATATTTCCACCCGTTGGCCCAAGTACTCCAGACTGTCCTCATCCAGCACTATGTCCCCTTCTCTAGCAGATTTCTCTGGCATTGGCAGATATTTTCCCTGCATTCCTGTGTGGCCTAAGATTGAATAAATGATGCCCCCCTGCAGATAGCCCTAAGTGTGATCTATTTTTGGAGCACCATTGACTTGGATGGGGTGGGTTGGTGGGAACTGGAAAGAAATGGGAAAGGGTCTACTATGTCTTAAAAAATGGCCTGAGGGCATGGTTGCCATCAGGGGAGAACTCACAAGTAGCCCATCTTCTTCATCCCACTTCTGTGTCAAACAGCTCAGAGCTGTGCATGTGGGGTAACATTAGCCCAAAGAGGGAAGTCAGGGAGAATGGAGAGAGAGAGAGAGAGAGAGAGAGAGAGAGAGAGAGAGATATGAAGGGAGGAAGGGAGTCCACTCAGTGAGCTGCACGGCTATGCTGTTCCTCTACCTCAAACCATAAACCGCTGGTCCAATTCCCACATTCTGTCTCCCGATTCACATTGGCTTCTCTCTGCACATGCTCAGAATGGCACTCTGCACTGTGCAGTGTGGAATTCAGAAGCAAAGACGCAGCCACGATCTTAAGAAATCAGTACCTCTATAGAACTTTTCCATGTGCAAAGCACTTTAGACATTTGCTTAATTTCCTCTCTAATCAGTGGTTCTCAAACTTTTGAGCAGTGGGACCACTCTTAGAATGACAATCTTTTTGGGCACACTAGAGTGGTCCTGATCCAATGAACACAGCCCCCCAAAACACCCAATAAGGAAGTCAATGCCTCCAAGCTGGCGAATGTATTGAGCCCTATGAAAAGCAAAACTAAGCCAAATGATCACGTTTACATGCAAGGAAGCAAATGTGCCTTGGCTCTGGCTGGACCAGGCAAAGGGGAATGTGAGGCCACCAGAATGTTCCCAATCTGATGGAATTGGCGCTCAGTAAATTCTCCACAATGCAAGTCCCCCCCCTCCACTAAAAACGATAAAAACAGAGGCTTCATCTTTGAAGGTTGAACTTTTTTTCGTTTTCAGACTTGCAAAGCCAGGTGGGTCCTGACAGTGATGTGCTTTAAACATAAGAATTTAAATTGAACTGGGCAGTGGGTAGGGCTGAAAATCTCACAGATTTTTTTTTTTTTTCCTGGGGGGGAGGTGTTATTGCAGGCAGGCTACAGAGAAAATTCACTTGGTGGAACAGTACTGGCTTCCCCCAATTTAATTATTTGTTTTTCATTAATTTAACTATTTATAATTATTTTAATTTGCTTGTTGATGTCACTTCCAGCCATGACATCACTTGAAAAAATAATTAATTATGTCATATGGGGTGACAAAAATTTATGGGTCCTGGGTGTCAAAAGACCTAACTACGCCACTGCACCCCAGACTCCAGGCTACTAAGCACATCGGTTGAGGATCATGGGCTTAGGGAGGTCAAGCAATCAGGACAGAACCCACCATGCTCCGCATCCAGCCATAAACCAGCCCACTCACTAATCAAGCACCATGTAGTGTCACACCTGTTCCTCTTTGCCAGGATCCAGAACTTTTCTCGCAGGGGCTCAGGCATATCTCTCCCTGATTTGGAGTCTGGGACACCCAGAAATCACAGCAGGTTCCCCATCTGGGATGCCAGATTTGTTAACAAAAATTCCCCAATCCCTAAGCCCCTGCAGCAATATTTGTTGCTGCGCTAGAGAGAGAACCAGCCAACCTGACCAGAGAAAATGGTGTCTGAGCAGTTGAAACAAAACAAAATTTAATAATTCAACTAAAACAAGACACTAGAAGGAAGGCAAATGGGAAGTCAGAAAAGGTAGGTACATAGGTAAGTAAGTAAAATCAAAACACTTCTTTCCTTCACAGCAAGAAACCTTCTCCTTCCCAGAACCCAAAACCTCTCTCTGCTCCCTGTCTAAAGACCCTCCCTGATTCTTCCACCTAGCCAGGCTTCCCCTTTCAGAGGAGCTCTTTGAAGGTTCTAAAAGGCCCCCCCTTCAGCCCAGTATTCGAAGGACAAATGAGAAGTGGACCCCTTGAGTCATTTACCTGTTCTGGATGGAAAGAACAGCCATCTTGTTGCCTTGGATTCAAAAAATGAAGTCATTTTAATTTAAAATGTTCTTAGATCCATTTGTACCAGTAGCTCACATGCACACTTTAGCATACGTTTTGATATAAAATATTTTTAAAATATTTTAAAAATGTTTCCAATTGGATCCCCGTAGCTCCTAAGGCCAACCCTGCTTCTGAGTAGAAGAAACCTCTTCACTGCTTACTTGCCTTTCTGGAGATTCACACAGCCCCATTAATAGGTACAAATGTGCAGGTGTCTCAAGTAACTGAGCCAAGCTGCATCTCGCAAAGGAAGGCTAAATTGTTCTCCATTCCCAGGGCAGTAATTCATCTGAAATCAGGGTAACCAGACTAAGGCATTCTGACAGCCACAGTGTGTGAGAAAAAGCTGCCCCCCAAGCCTTTTCTATCTGGGGTGGCACATTCCTCCCTGAAATCTCTGGGCCCTGCCTAAATTTGTGCCATGACTGTGCCATTTAGTCATGGTTTTAATTTATTCTAAATGTGTTTCTTTTTTCATGTTTTTGAGGGGGGGGGGAGGTTGCTTAGTGTTTTCCTTCAATTGTAAGAATTCCAGTCAGCAACTACAAAAATGGAAAGAGAAACATATTCAGAATTAATTAAAACTGTGACTAGAAAAGCATAATCAGACATTTGGGGGGAGGGGACTCCTCAGTGGCGTCACCCGATGCGGGAGGCCTGCGCGTCACCCCATGCAGTGGGCGGGGCAATGCCCCAGGTGGTGGGCGTGGTGAAGTACCATCACCCGCTCCCACTGGTTTTTTGGCTGTACCTTTGGAGAGAACACAAATTGAAAGCAAATTGAAATAACTAAATCATTAAATTAAATTAAAAGAAATAATTAAATAAGGGGGGGCCAGCCCTGTTCCAGCTTCTGCCCAGACAATCCTGGGTCTTGGTCTTGGATGGCTGCTGAACATTCGCTCTTATTGATTGACCGCCCATCCCACAGGCCTTAGCAGAAGAAAGCCAGTCACCCTTACCTGCCTTCCTGGAAATTCTCAGAAACGCTAAAACAGGTCCAGGTGTGCAGAGGGGTGTTGCTTCTGGGCTTGGCTGGGGCTCCTCACCAACTGCATTGGTTTTCGCTCAGGTACTGCATGGGAGAACCAGTCCTTTGTTGGAGTTTGGGGCAGGTCGAGTTAAGTCAAAGGTGCTGGAATCAGCAGACACACCGTGGCTGTCATCTGGAATACAGAAACCCTTGTGAGGCCCAAGGCCGCCCATCCTCATTCTCTCCTTTCATTCTGCTTACAGCTCCATGGCCTTGAGTGTCTCTCATTGAATTGACCACTGCCAGCCACTCCACGGGCTCACCCATCCTGCCTTTTTGCCCCCCTGCTTGCTTTTCCGGTAGTGATCCCATTAACCAGAATATCTGCAACAGGCCCTGCTGGGTGACCCCAGAGGGATCCGCTACCTTGGAGTACTCCAACAGACTTTCTCACAGCAGAATCAAGGGGAGCAACAAGTCCACCTCTGCCGGCCATCACTGAAGGAAGCAGGCAGGTGACTGCTGATATCCAGGTCAGTGTTCTACTATCAGGGAAAAGCAAGCAAGCACACACAGGCACAAAACCAAGTCGCAGGCACAAAAATCAGAGGACTTCGTGACTTGAGCACTTACAATCATTTGCATCATTTGAGCATACAATCATTTACAATCATTTGTATCATTTGAGCACTTACAAAGATTTGCATACTTTTTCTTCAGTCATTTGCAGCTAATGAATTCCTAAGTGAGGAAAAAGTGCTTATTTTTGGTTCTGACCTGTTTAATGACATCACTTCCTGCCTAATGGCATCACTTCTGGCCCTCAGCAGACATCATGAATGCTATTTGGCCCTCGGTACGAAATGAGTTTGATACCCCTGACTTAGACACAAATGCAATCTGGAGCAACATATTTGGGAGCTGCCTGATGCAGCCTGTTTCCCAGTGTGTTGAGTGGACCCGAAGCAGGAAATGCAGAACCTCCAGCTGTCTGAAGTGCTATGTGTACGTTCCCAAGAATGGTTAAGAACTTCCAAGCTTCACGGAGAGCATCCCCAAAGGAGAGAGTTTCCCCCTTACCTGTCTCCTTGGAAATCTTCTTATAGATGGGATTTGCCAATTCTTGTGCAAGTTGCACTTCGTTGGTTGAGATATTCCGATTTTCTCCAGCTTTGGTACAGTCATTTATGGGAGCGAAAATGATCTTGACTTTGATGCGACGACTAAAATGCAGTGGTTCAAGGTTCAGGATTTCTGGATTCAGTTGCGACCAGCTCACTGCCAGTTCCTTTTTACCTGCCAAGTTGACCACTATGCAGGTGGGTTTAACTTGCCTGTTCAAATACAAATCTTCAGGGACTGGGCGATGGGCACAGACTTTAACTCCTGGATTGCTGACACCTAGAGCAGGGGTGTCTCGGGGACCACTTTGGATTCATGGAATTTACTGAGGGTCGGTGTTGTACATCATATTTGTATGCCAACAGAGACATTGTGCTGTTACTCACAACTAAGCAATTGTGAAACAATAGAAATACATACAAATGCATCACTGTTGTGCTATTTATTTTTCTTGCTACTTGCAAGTCACTGCAAGCTTCGGAACAGCACTCCAAGGCCTCAAAACATCATAATGAAGACCGGGGGTGCCATGCGCGACCACCATGACCCTCAGAATGCTCCTCTGGATGCAACTGGAGCTCTGCTCCGGTCACAGTTGGAGCTCGCAGGGGTGGGGCAGCCCCAGAACTCCCCCAGAGCACAAGGACCACCGGAAAAGGCTCCACGGGCTGTATCTGTCCTGTGGGCTGTATGTTTGACACCCCTGACCTAGAGGTTAAAATCACCCATATCAAGCCCCCCATGTAACAGTAGCTGGGTTTGGGTTATCCTCTCTCTGATTTGAGACAGCCCAACTTCAGGAGCAGGGGACAGAACTATGTCCAACAAAAGCGTTAACTCTTTCAGCACAGCACCCCAGTCAGCTGGCTCTCAGGAACTCTGACTCCCAGGCCCCTCCTACAGGTTTGCTCAGAACTTATCCCATTCAAAGACTCTGCTACTTACTGCCACCATTGCCTGTGCGCACTCCCTTACTCGGGGCCCCAGGCAAAAGAGCCAATATACCTTTAAATAACCCCAAATTAGCCAAGTCTTACCTAAGGCTTCAGGATGTAGACTCAGTATGCCTTGAGATCCACCCAAGCAAATCCAAGCTCATCTTAAAAGGGATCTACTCAGAGTAATAAAATTGCATAAGGAGAACAAATGCTCTCCAAAATAAAACATTCAGGGGATAACACACAGCAAATAAACTATCAGAAGCTCTAACGTCATCTATCTACCTAACAGTTACGAAACATTCCACAGAGTTTGCTTGCAGGCTGAATGAATGCAGCGTTCAGAAAATCCAAGTTCCCTCTTCGAAGTACAGAGCCTGAAGGCCAGCATTCCAGAAGGCAGAAGAGAGAGAGTGACCCCAGAAGCTCTCCTTATAGACCTCATATACATTGTGCAGGAGATCTCTGGCACATATACCTCAGGTGACTAGATAGGAAAACAGAGCCTGGTGGCCACCTGGGACCTCCTGAAAAGGGCTTCCAGTTTGTGACTCTGCTACATGTTTCCCAGTTGTGTTCAACCACTTCCCTTTGTCCTGAATAAGTCCAGGTTAGGCCTAAGTGGGCATGAGAAGCCTGAACCAAACTAAGAAAGTGTAACTGAGAAGTTGCTAGCAGTTCCCAGCTGCAGGAATGTGGGTCAATCAACCAAGAGGAAGGAATGTGTTGTCTCTCCTTTGTTGGGCAGGAAGGACAGATAACAGGAATTAGGACCACTTGGAATGCTAGCACCTTAGCAGACAGAGAGTGCCTCAGCAAGGGTGATGGAGTGCAGCTGTGGATCTCCAGCTGGCAGGGGTAAGAACTACGAGGGGCTAGCAACAAGACCAACTTCCGGAAGGTTCTGTTCATCAAGGGTTCTGATTGGACAGTCTAATAATTATGAAGTCACCTCAGTACTATTAGCATAAGAGGTATAACAATGAGTGCCCGGGGTGTGTGGGAAGTTCCCTCTTGGAGGGAGAGTCTCGGGTTCCACGATCTGCACGCGTGTAAGCTCCATTGTCCATCATGGGCACCGGGCCCCATAGGTAGCCCTGGAGCTAAGAGTAACTGACCCAGGTGAGAGATAGGGTTGAATAGAGATAGCCAGCTAGCTTTATTATTTTATTGCTGATATGTTTCCTAGAGGTTTATGCCTCTAGCATTTGCTGCCTTATTGTAGACTGTGCAACCTTATGTACTTAATAAACTAAAATATCTTTTGCTACAGTAGCAGTTAGGCTTGTGGAGGCCACAACCATGAAGGAGTGTGTAGGAGTTCAGGGACACAGTTGGCGCTGCAGCTGCTGCAGAAGTTCATCTTGGTGCACACAGCACACTGTCCATTCTAGTGCAAGTCTAACGGTGCTGCTGCTGATTTTCTATATTTCAAAGATTTTAGAGAGACTTTAGAAAGTCCCAGTAGAGTCAACGGGGGCTCACTCCCAGGAAAGTGTGGAGAGTACAGCAGCCTCATAGCCCCTCCTCTCCCTGCCTACTCAGAAGTTAGCCCCAGGAAAGTCAATGGGGCTCACTTCCAGGGATGTGTGGACAGGAGAGCAGCCTGCAAGCGGATCCTCTCCCTGCCTACTCACAAGTCAGCCCCAGGAGAGTCAACGGGGCTCACTCCCAGGGATGCATGGACAGCAGAGCAACTTGAGAGCGGATCCTCTCCCTGTCTACTCAGAAGTCAGCCCCAGTAGTGCAGCCCAAGAGCAGCCCCCAACTCGGGTCTGGCTCTAACAAGGCGCCCTTTCCCCACGCTTCTCCGACCAGCCTCGCCTCTTCCTCTCTGCCTCCACAAAATGGCCGCGCTCCAGAACAGCGAGTGCCACCACTTTCACCGGGAGTCTGGAGCCACAGCAGAGAGCTGAAAGAGCCGCATGTGGCTCTAGAGCCGCAGGTTGCCGACGCCAGATCAATGCAATTGGCTTGGAATTCATCTAATTCACGTTCTGTCCCAGGGAGTGCGGGAAAGGTGCATCCACTGCGCCAAAGATGATCTTGTTCACATAAGCAGTAATTAAATTACTTGTTTGTCATGTCTGTAAAGTCACAAGACATGATGGGAAAGAAAGGACATTGCAGCTTGCAGGATAATAAAGACATTAAGGAAAGAAAGGACATTATTGCAGGATAATAAAATAGTTTGTTGGTCTGCAGGTCTGCAGCGGTGAGTGTTGGAGTTTCTGCAGACTCATCTCATAGACTGTAAAGGAGCCTCCATTAGAGGCACGTGCCAGCGGCCCTCCAGAATGAGCAGCCTCTGTCTATGATCTTTGGTTTGTGCCTCATAAAAGCTGAATATTATCAAGGTGTCCTTGAGCAGCAGTTTGTGGGTGTTCTTTACAGGGAAGGCCAGTGCCAACGAAAGAAAGGCACGTGTCATGTTGGACTTCCCAACTCACTAAGTGGCCTCATTCAGCATTTTAACGGCACAAACCAACAAGACCACCAGGATGCTTTTGGCAATGTCTTGTCAGCCCTGTCTGGGTGGCGCCACGTAGGCAATTTCTGGCCAACCCCCACCCCAAACTCATCCTGGAACACTCTATAAGCTGCCCCGGCTGCTGGACTCACAGTACCCTGCGGGATCCCACCATGCCATCCAGCACTTTCCTCCTGCTTGTGGTGCTCCTCGCTCCTGGGCTCAGCCTGCCTCTTCCTCCTGCACAGCAAGATAGAGGCGAGTGCAGCTCTCCAGCCTTCCGGTGGGCCTCAGGTTCAGATTCATTTTCCCTCTTAGGGCCAACTGCGTATTATTCGTGTTATGTATGCAGGTTATGCAGGATCGAAATCCTACCATCCAATTGGCCCTCTAGTTAATGTAAGTTCTGGCCAATCGGGTGATGGATCGAAATCCTACCATCCGATTGGCCATCTCGTGAAGGTTTCAATTGCACCCATCATGGGGAGTCTGGGCAGAGCTAAAGGTCTAAAAGCCAGGGGTGTTTGCCTTGTGTCAGATTCCTTGCCAGGTCCTCTTCTGAAGATGGAATAATCGTATTGAGCTGTTATCTCTAAGCCTTCCTTCATTCGCATGAACCCACTAGATAACAATTAGTAGGAAATAAATTGTGGAGGCGGGCAGGTAGCAGGAGCTAAACGTGGCTTATTTATCACCAAATGCCAGCAGCTCCCCACACAGTAGTTCAATGCCTGCCTGCCCATGAGATGGGCCAGGATTCCCACTTGAATGCCTGGTTGAAATTGCGGAGGGGTAATCTTTGCATGCAAGAAGCATGCATGCCTCCCCCAGAATGTCTTCTTTTGATTTTCTAGTCATGATTTTCCATTGATCCTGAATGTGTTTCTTTGTGATTTGATTTGATTTTTTGGTTGCTGAGTGTTCTCCTTCCATTGTGAGAATGCCAGAGATGGCACAAAGAGAGGTAGGACTCACATGTGTCAGGGAGGAATGTGCCTCCCCTGATTTCCGTGGACAAATCTTGGCAAGGGGCCCTAAATAGCAGGGAACATGGGATATACAGAGCAAGGACAAGTCGGGAGTGTTTCCTGCTTAATAGGATCCTGATTGCAAAGGTGATCAACAGGTGAGCGGAAGTGATCCAGGCAGGGAGTCTGAGCTGGCTGGGCTAGAGGGCTGGGTCACAAACAGGTCACTAAGGCAGGTCAGGTCAAGAATGTCTAAGGGGTTAAAGAAGGTCTAGAGAGAAATATGTTGAGTTGAAGGGGTTGGAGATGTGGCTGAAGGATGAGGGGCTAGAAGCAGTTCCTTTCTTTCTTGTTTACCCTAAAGCAAGATAAGGGTGTCATAAACAAACGGGGTTGGAGACTTAGGGATCTTGGTTTTTGAACCTTAAAACCCTCAAGGCCCCTTGTCCGGTAGTACTGCCACCACCCTGTACATGCCAGTGCCTCAGTCCAGGGACCCTGAGACCCTCTAGGCTTAATGCTATCCCTTGCAGGCGCTGAGCTCTTTCTCCAATTAAAGCCTCGGTCCTTAAGTTACTAGACCTCAAGGAGCACTTGGTAGCTTGCTGAACGGCTAGGCAGGATTCTGAACCTTTGTCCCCAACAGACAATGAAACAACTTAGTAAAAGATATTTTAGTTTATTAAGTACATAAGGTTACACACTCTACAATAAGGCAGCAAATGCTAGAGGCATAAACCTCTAGGAAACATATCAGCAATAAAATAATAAAGCTAGCTGGCTATCTCTATTCAACCCTATCTCTCACCTGGGTCAGTTACTCTTGTAGATCTCTTAGCTCCAGGGCTACCTATGGGGCCAGGTGCCCATGATGGACAATGGAGCTTACACGTGTGCAGATCGTGGCACCCGAGACACTCCGTCCAAGAGGGAATTTCCCGTACACCCCCGTGGGCACTCATTGTTATACCTCTTATGCTAATAGTACTGAGGCGACTTCATAATTATTAGACTGTCCAATCAGAACCCTTGATGAACAGAACCTTCCGGAAGTTGGTCTTGTTGCTAGCCCCTGTAGCTAGCCCCTGTTGCTAGCCCCTGTAGTTCTTACTCCTCCCAACTGGAGATCCACAGCTGCACTCCATTACCCTTGCTAAGGCCACTCTCTGTCTGCTAAGGTGCCAGCATTCCAATTGGTCCTAATTCCTGTTATCTGTCCTTCCTGGCAATCAAAGGAGAGACAACACATTCCTTCCTCTTGGTTGATTGACCCACATTCCTGCAGCTGGGAACTGCTAGCAACTTCTCAGTTACACTTTCTTAGTTTGGTTCAGGCTTCTCATGCCCACTTAGGCCTAACCTGGACTTATCAGGACAAAGGGAAGGTGTTCTTTTGGCTTGTGGAGAGGAGAAAAGAGTGGCAGGAAGAAAGGAAGACAAGGCTTATTCAGTGCAGGTCAAATCAGTGGAATGAATGTGTGGAAAGGGGGTCTGGAAGGAAGGAGATGTGACCGTCCCCACATGAAGGAGGGGCAACTGCCATCAGTGAACCTGAGGGGGTTATGCAGGACGGCAGAGCTCAGTGATGGACTCTCCACACACATTTAGGGACAGAACGTTTCCCCCGTATTCCCCATGAGGGGGGTTCGGTCCCCGGAAGCTGCAGGAGGGATTCCCAGAGTCCTCCTGTTTTCCCAGTAGTTTCGCTCCCTCAGGTGCACAGGGGCACCTGGGAAAGGTGAGAATCGGCTCTACTCCAGCCTGGTTTTCATTCAGAAATAAGAACTGAAATGCTCTTTTAAACCAAATCAAACTCCTCCTCCACTTTCTTCATAAACCCCAATTCTGCCTGGTATGTTGATAATATGAATTTGTATCAGTTCCGTGCCAGGTTAAAGGTCAGGGCTTCTGTCCAGAGAATCCTGGGTCTTGGTCTTGGATGGCTGGTGAACATCCGCTCTTACTAAGTTACTAGACCTCAAGGAGCACTTGGTAGCTTGCTGAACGGCTAGGCAGGATTCTGAACCTTTGTCCCCAACAGACAATGAAACAACTTAGTAAAAGATATTTTAGTTTATTAAGTACATAAGGTTACACACTCTACAATAAGGCAGCAAATGCTAGAGGCATAAACCTCTAGGAAACATATCAGCAATAAAATAATAAAGCTAGCTGGCTATCTCTATTCATCCCTATCTCTCACCTGGGTCAGTTACTCTTGTAGATCTCTTAGCTCCAGGGCTACCTAAGGGGCCAGGTGCCCTTGATGGACAATGGAGCTTACACGTGTGCAGATCGTGGCACCCGACACTCTCCCTCCAAGAGGGAATTTCCCGTACACCCCCGTGGGCACTCATTGTTATACCTCTTATGCTAATAGTACTGAGGCGACTTCATAATTATTAGACTGTCCAATCAGAACCCTTGATGAACAGAACCTTCCGGAAGTTGGTCTTGTTGCTAGCCCCTGTTGCTAGCCCCTGTAGTTCTTACTCCTCCCAACTGGAGATCCACAGCTGCACTCCATTACCCTTGCTAAGGCCACTCTCTGTCTGCTAAGGTGCCAGCATTCCAAGTGGTCCTAATTCCTGTTATCTGTCCTTCCCGGCCACCAAAGGAGAGACAACACATTCCTTCCTCTTGGTTGATTGACCCACATTCCTGCAGCTGGGAACTGCTAGCAACTTCTCAGTTACACTTTCTTAGTTTGGTTCAGGCTTCTCATGCCCACTTAGGCCTAACCTGGACTTATCAGGACAAAGGGAAGGTGTTCTTTTGGCTTGTGGAGAGGAGAAAAGAGTGGCAGGAAGAAAGGAAGACAAGGCTTATTCAGTGCAGGTCAAATCAGTGGAATGAATGTGTGGAAAGGGGGTCTGGAAGGGAGGAGATGCGACCGTCCCCACATGAAGGAGGGGCAACTGCCCTCAGTGATCCTGAGGGGGTTATGCAGGATGGCAGAGCTCAGTGATGGACTCTCCACACACATTTAGGGACAGAACGTTTCCCCCGTATTCCCCATGAGGGGGGTTCGGTCCCCGGAAGCTGCAGGAGGGATTCCCAGAGTCCTCCTGTTTTCCCCAGTAGTTTCCCTCCCTCAGGTGGACAGGGGCACCTGGGAAAGGTGAGAATCGGCTCTACTCCAGCCTGGTTTTCATTCAGAAACAGGAACTGAAATGCTCTTTTAAAGCCAAATCAAACTCCTCCTCCACTTTCCTCATAAACCCCAATTCTGCCTGGTATGTTGATAATACGAATTTGTATCGGTTCTGTGCCAGGTTAAATGTCAGGGCTTCTGCCCAGAGAATCCTGGGTCTTGGTCTTGGATGGCTGGTGAACATCCGCTCTTATTGATTGATAGCCCATCTCCCAGACCTTCTCAGCAGAAGAAAACCTGTCACCCTTACCTGCCTTCCTGGAAATTCTCAGAGACGCTAGAACCGGTCCAGGTGTGCAGAGGGGTGTTGCTTCTGGGCTTGGCTGGGGCTCCTCACCAACTGCATCATTTTTCGCTCAGGTACTGCAGGGGAGAACCGGAGTCCTTTGATGGAGTTTGGGGCAGGTGGAGTTAAGTCAAAGGTGCTGGAATCAGCAGACACACCGTGGCTGTCATCTGGGAATACAGAAACCCTTGTCAGGCCCAAAGCCACCCATCCTCATTCTCTCCTTTCATTCTGCTTACAGCTCCATGATCTTGAGTGTCTCTCTTTGAATTGACCACTGCCAGCCCCTCCACGGGCTCACCCATCCTGCCCTTTTGCCCCCTGCTTGCTTTTCCAGTAGTGATCCCATTAACCAGAATACCTGCAACAGGCCCTGCTGGGTGACCCCAGAGGGATCCGCTACCTTGGAGCACTCCAAGAGACTCTTTCTCACAGCAGAATCAAGGGGAGCAACAAGTCCACCTCTGCCGGCCATCACTGAAGGAAGCAGGCAGGTGTCTGGTGATATCCAGGTCAGTGTTGCACTCTCAGGGAAAAGCAAGCAAGCACACACAGGCACAAAACTGAGTCGCAGGCACAGAATCACAAGACTGCGTGTCTGGAGCACTCGGGAGTCCAGCAGTGCTGCAACATAGAACTAGGGCCAATTTTGGGGAAGGCAAGGGAGCCAATTAGCAAAAAGAGGGATAAATAACGAAGAGTGCAATCCTACGCTGCGCTGGATTGATTGTCCTCCTTTTCCCCACGAGCAGCCCCTGCAGGCAACACATAGCCTTCTTGTAATCGATCTCTCCAGGAATGGGGGTTGGAATCTCGCATAACTGCCGGATCACCACCCCGCCTCCTGCTCCCCACCCACCCCCAGGGCCACCCACCGCCCGCACTCCCCCCGCCCAGGAAAGCCTCCCTCCCGCCCACCCCAGAGCCTTGCATCGGCCTAGCTAGGTTGAGGTAGGTTGGGGCTGGGACAAGGCAGGTAGGGGCTGGGATTTTATTCCCCTTGTCCTTAGAAATGCCCAGGTAGCCCTATGGGGTACTTGGATCTGTGCCCGTGATTTCAAGGGTGCATATCCGAGTAGCCCATGTAAGGCTGCTTGGGCCTGAGATGAGGGTCAGGATCTGGCCTGCGCTGCCATGGCCGATCCCACCCCCTCCCGGACCGCCAGTGTAAAAAAAAAGAACTCACAACTTGTTAATCTTTTATTATATATTTATTTATTTATTTATTTATTTATTTATTTATAAACCATTTTTTATTGGAGAAATAAAATATTTTTTATGTGCTTCCCCCCTAAAGATGAACTTACGTCTGAGTAGGCATGCATAGGATTGGGCCGTCAATCTCCACATCCCCTTCCCCTAGCTACTTTTTCTACACATGGGGAACAATACTGTACAGGTGCACTTGTAGTGTGTAGTATGTAGTGTGGCACTACTTCGAGGAGAGAAAGCAGTGAATGGATTCTGAAAAATGGCTTACGTGAGTTCCATGTAGTAGAATTACTCTAAGCAACTTTGGGAGTAAGAACAAAAAAGGAATTCTTACACGAGAGGGGTCCTTCGGTGCACATAGAAACAGCTAAGTTTGCAAACAAGCGATTAAATATGGTTTAATTCAGGCATCAGAATACTCTGTGTCTTGGGGAGGGCGCTTGGCATGCAATTGTATGTTCTCTGCTGCCCTGAGCAGCTGCTGTGCATTGCTGGAGAGGAGCTGCAAACGCTGGCTGGCGGAGGGCATGCTTGTGGGGGAAGGATGAGGAGGATCTCTGCAAGGCTGGACAGCATGTTGTACACATGTAGAATCCCTTTTCACCTGCCCTTAGCATGTGAAAACGGGTGCAGATATATATCTCTGCCAGGATTAAGAGCCCAATCCTAGGTATGTCTACTCCGAAGTAAGTCTCATTCTAGTCAATGGAGCTTACTCCCAGGAAAGTGCCTAGGATTGCAGCCTAAGAGCCCAATCTTATGCATGTCTACTCAGAAGTCCACTTTAATGAATGGGGCTTACTGTGGATAGGATGGGAGCTTCATGGCCCAATCCTGTGCCTGTATACTCAGAAGTCAGTCCCATTAGAGTCAATGGGGCTTCCTCCCAGGAAAGTGTGGAGAGGACTGCAGCCTCAGAGCCCTTCCTCTGCCTATCTACTCAGGCTGCAAGGCTATGACACTTTCCCGGGAGTAAGCCCCATTGAACACAATGGAACTTACTTCTGAGTAGACATGCATAGGCTTGGGCTCTCGGGCTGTAAGGCTATGTACCCTTTCCCAGGAGCAAGCCCCATTAAGCACAATGAGACTTACTTCTGAGTAGACACGCCTAGGGTTGTGCTGCAGATTGGCATGGGGGCTGCACTAGCCAGTTTCCTGCCCCTCCTCCTCCGCCAAGCCAGTACCTGGGTGCTGCGTGGGTGCCACAGCCCATCTCCCTGCCTGGCTGCCTGGCTGGCCGGCCGTCCTCCTCCTCAGCGTCGGCGTGTGTCCCCCACGCCCTCCACCGGCTTAGAAGCTGTGCGGGGAAGCACAGCGCGGGGGCAGGGGAGGTGGGCTGGGCTCAGGCAAGAGCTTGGAGATGGGGCAGGAGGGGGTCATTGTGCGGTCAGGCAGGGGCCAGGCGCCCGCCCACCCTGCACCCCCCAGAACCCACCCAGCGAATGCCTCTGTTTTGCTCCCCCCGCCTGGAATGCCTCCGAAGGGGAGGGGCCCCTGCAAAAAGGTGCCGGAACTCCGTTCCCTCGCGTTCCATTAGAAAAAAAGCCCTGGGGACCACCCTCCCCTACCCCAAAACACCCCCTCCCGACACACCTTCTGCTCTATGGCACGTTCGCCACACTCAGGAGCCAGCACAAGAACTTGTGCTATGACAGTCGATAGCATATATACAAGCATATATTCTCGTAACATTTAATAGAATGCAGCTAATTCACTGTGCTTTGTTTCATTGCATTCTGCATTAATGTACCTTTCCAATGATATATGACATGATGGCGTAATCCCTAAATACGAAGGTTCCCACAATTTTGGCCACTAGTGTCAGACTCCCTTTGACGTCCCCTCAAGGCCTGGTACCTGGGGAATGACTCCCCCTACCCCCTTAGCTATACCACTGCCTGCTTCTCCACTCAGGCTGTGGCTGCGTGTGAACTGAGGCTCACAGGGACCTCTCTGTATTATGTATCAGCCTTTGGCATGAAGCACACTGAATATTTTAATAAGCTGGTGGAGCTGGTTTCGTTGGCACATATGATTGCAATTCTGCCCCCATTGGCTGGTTCTTAAGTCAGTCAATTAAAAAGTCCCAAGATGCGCAGGATCAAGGAATGATGCATTGCCGGAGGTTTATATCACAGTAACAAGTTTTGGGGATGTCATTTTGGGGAAGTCACATGATTTCGAGGAAACGGGAAGCTAAAAACGTGATTCCTCCATATCAGAGTCCCGGGCACGTTTAGGGGGAGTTCAATCCTTCTTTCCAACAGCATTTCAACCCCTATTTCTGAATGAAAATAAGGCCAGAGTAGAGCCCGTTCTACCTTTCCCCAGGTGCCTCTGCTCACCTTAGAGAGGGGAACTGCTGTAGAAAGCAGAACCCAGGAGGACTCTGGGAAACCCTCCTGCCACTTCCATGGACCTGATCCATCCAACAGGGAATACAAGGGAAATGATCAGTCCCTAAATGGGTGTGGAGAGTCCAACACTAAGCTCGCCCTTCCTGCTAAACCCCTCAGGATCACTGCTGGCAGTTGTCCCTCCTTCAGGCGGCTGTGGAGACTGTCCCATTCCTTCCCCTCCAGAGCCCCTTTCCTCACAGTCCTCCCACTGACTTGACCTGCACTGAATAACCCTGTCTTCCTTTTTCCCTGCCACTCTCTCCTCCTTGACACTGAATCAGTTGAGAGCAGGGCATCTGGTGGCTACCTCTCCCCACCCCACCAAGAGGAGATCACCCTTCATAGTGCATGTCTGACCCTCAAGTGCATAGTCACTGACTTCAAGCCTGCAGCTATTTCCATCCAGTGGCTGAGGAATCGCAACACCCTGTCCGAAGGCAACCACATTAATGCTCCAGTCTTGAGGGAAAAGCCAACCATTTCTAATGTAGCTAGAGCAAGTTGCACATCTCTGTGTCTGAGTGCCGTGGAGAAAGACTACCCTGCAATGTTGTCCACAAAGACCTGCCCATGATATTCTGTTGAAAAATCCCAGATCAGTAATGAAAATCATCTTCATCCAGCATTGAGTCCCCTTCACTCTGCTCCAGAATTGTCTGCAGCTTTATCACCTGCCTGGGTGGGTGTGATTTGTGTGGGGTAGGTGGATGGGAACCGGAACGAAGGGGAGGGAGTGTCCAAGTCTGAGAAACTGGCATCAGAAATGCTTCTGTGAGGTTGTCCCACTGTATCCTCATATCACTCCATGGGAGGGGGGAGAGAGGGCATTACATCCAGGGCCACACTGAGCTTCGTGTCTATGTTGGCATCGCTGCCTAGAAAGTGGCGAGAGGGAGGGGCTGCTTCCATGGCATGAGGCAGCACTTGCCATGCCACCCCTCCCCCATAGCTATACCACTGGTGGAGAGTCTTAAGTGTGGGGCTGCTGTGATTGTGTTAAGGCTACAAGGGTCTGGCACTGTGGGGTACATTTCTTTGGTATGTTTGTGTGTGGTTGCCTTATGATTTTGCAATACTACCGTATGTCCACCAGAGGTCAGCAGAAGATCGGCAAAGAATCTAACAGGCTCAGTTGATGGGCAAGGAAAGTTGCAGGGAAAGCAGTGACGACAAATGGAAGGACTTGATGAGCAGATGCTCCTTGGGATGCAGAAAAGAATGAGTGGAAGGGACTCCTGGCCTCACATTGCAGCTGAATCAAGGACTGCTGCTCTTGGTTGTGTTCAATTCTAATTAATCGGGCTTGGATTGAAAGTGCTGCAATTCACTTTCTGTACACCAGAGAGCAGCAGAGGATTAGGAAAGACTCCTGTGCAAGTTTGGCCTGCATCCTTCAGGGAAGTGAATGAGAACATCACTCAATAATGGTGTGTTGCTTTCAGTTTTCCCAGCCTTGTTGTGCTTTAATTTGTGTACACCTTTTGCTGTTTCTTGGAACTTTTGCACAACAATGTTCCAGTTTTTAAAGCTTGCGACTTGCTCTGAGCTTTCCCTGGGAACGAATAAGCTACACACCTCTTGTGAATGGGCAGTGCAGGGAACTTGCAGGGAAGTGAATGGAAGCAGGTCCCCAATGTGCAGGCAAGCGTGTAGAGTGGAAGGATGGAATTGGGCAGACATGGTAGTTTTTGGGAGACCACCCCACCTTGTGGGGGAGCCGTCCTGCTGGGAGAGGAGCCTGCCTTTCAGAAGCAGCTGGTGGGCCACTGTGTGATGTAGACACTAGCCTGAGCCCAGGTCAGGGTGACCAGATGTCCTCTTTTTCCAGGACATGTTTTCTTTTTTAACCTCATGTCCTGGAAAAGAACTTAAATGTCCTCCTTTTCCCCATGAGCAGCCCCTGCAAGCAACACTTAGCCTTCTTGTAATCAATAAATTATATGCTAATCTAGTTTTGAATTTAATAATAATATAGTGTTTATGAGCATTTTTAGCTTTTATTTTGTCATGTCCTACATTTTTGTTGGATGTCCCACATTCTGGGGTGCCTTGTCCTCTTTTAAGGTTATGACATCTGGTTTCCCTGGTTGAGGAGGGCTTTTCTTATGTACTTTTGGGTTCAGCATCTTGTTTGGAGTTCAAGGCTGCGAACTGAGTATGTCCAGCAGAGGGCAGCAGAGGATCAGGAAAGACTCCAGAAAGCTTTAGTGGGGAGGGGCAGGATCTAGACATTTATGAAGTCTCTAGAACAGCACTTCCCAAACTTTGTTAGCACCGGGACTCACTTTTTAAGCAAGTCTATTTATTTAACTAGACCAAAAAAGGGATCTAGAAAGAAATGTTTTATTAATTAATAAATTATTAATTAATAATCGGGGTCCTATGCTCCTGAGGCTGCTAAAGGCCTAACAACTGTGTACAGGAGAAGAAGTCACTGTCACAAATCAATTTGCAGTTGTTTATTTTGTTGTGTAGTTTTAGTGACACGGTTATGGACATTGTTGTGATGTGCTCCTGGCAAACATCCCTGGAATGAGTATGCAGGAGAATGCAATTGGAAGGAGTTGTTGGCATGAAGTTCTCCCTAAACCAGTGCCTCCAAGACTGGGCTTTTTTTGGCTGTCATTTAATCTGCTTCAAGTTGCACAGAGATGACCAAAGAGAATATAGGATGACTGAGGAAAGCTGCTACCTCTGCAACCCTATAGACCTGTCAACATCTGCTGTTGCTTTGCAGGCTGTTGGCCCACAGGGGGCAGTGTAGGCAGCTGGCCATGTTGGGTATAGTGCAAGAATGCCTATGAATGACTGAGTGATTTTCCCCTGCCAAGGTCTGGGGCCCTGGAAGGTGAGTCCTGGTGCAGCCCTTGAACAGCCGTTTGATTAGCATGTTACTGGCCCCGCCAGGTCTCAGCCTCCAGAGCAGCTGCTGTGCTACCTGCATCTTGTGTTACACAGGCTTTAAGGTCACTTTACTGATAATGGTGCTAAAATAAGATGTCCCTCTACGGCTTGGGTCCAGAGTATCTGAGGGACTGCCTCCTTCCATGCAATCCGACCCGTCCTCTCAAGTCATCAGAGGGGGCCTTTCTGACTGTGCCACCACTGACGGAGGTGAGGGGGTGGCGGCTGGAAAGAGGGCCTTCTCAGTGGTGGCTCCCCGCCTGTGGAACTCCCTTCCCCTGGAACTGAGGACAGCTCCCTCTTTAGAGTCCTTTTGGTGGGGGCTGAAGATCTTTTTATTTAGGAAGGCCTTTTATGCTGACACCAGGGGGCATGGTGCTTTTTAAATGTATTTCAATTCTGGATCCAGGTTTTTTATTGTGTTTTATTGTTTTTAATGTCTTTATATATATATATGTATATTTTATGTTTTATATGTTTTTAATTGTAAGCTGCCTTGAGTGTTCTTCATTGGACAGAAAGGCGGGATATAAATCTGTTTATGTTGAGGTGTAACTCAACAGCTTGTCATTTGGTTTGAGGGTGTTGTTCGCAGGGAAGGCAAGTGTCAATGATGGCGTCACTTCTGTGTTTTGCCCCTGGCTACATCTACATGACTTCATGATATGTTCTGAAACCAGCTCTCTGGAAGAAACGCCCAGGATGCTATTGCATCACCTTTGGTTTGTGGGTGTTCTTCACAGGGAAGGCCTGTCCAGCTAAGGAAGGGGTGTCCAAAGCTTTTGGCAGGAGGGCCACATGATCTCTCTGACATTGTGTCGGGGGCCGGGAAAAAAATAATTAATTTACATTTAAAATTTGAATAAATTTATATAAGTTTTCATAAATCAATATATTAAAGATGAACTTATATGAATGAATGAAGGTCTTGCAATAGCTCAAGGAATATAAAAGGCCTTGCACAAAGCAAGACCAGCCTTTCCTTTGCTGCCTCTGCTGCATCACAGACGTGAAACAGCAAGCAGTGGAGGAAGCCCTCATCCCACAGCTCACATGAGAGGTGAAACAGTTGCCCTCGTGCTGAGAGCAGTTGCGTCAGGCCAGTGCGGGCTCTAACAAATTTCCGGAGCGCCAGAGGCTCATTGGAGACTGGGGGCTCCCTGAGGGCCGCATTGAGGGCCGGGGTTTAGGCACCCCTGAGCTAAGGGGACAGTGTCATAAGAACATAAGAACAGCCCCACTGGATCAGGCCATAGGCCCATCTAGTCCAGCTTCCTGAATCTCACAGCGGACCACCAAATGCCCCAGGGAGCACACCAGATAACAAGAGACCTCATCCTGGTGCCCTCCCTTGCATCTGACATAACCCATTTCTAAAATCAGGAGGTTGCACATACACATCATGGCTTGTAGCCCGTAATGGATTTTTCCTCCAGAAACTTGTCCAATCCGCTTTTAAAGGTGTCCATCCAGTCGCCATCACGACATCCTGTGGCAATGAGTTCCACAGACTAACCACACGCTGAGTAAAGAAATATTTTCTTTTGTCTGTTCTAACTCTACAAACACTCAATTTTAGTGGATGTCCCCTGGTTCTGGTGTTATGTGAGAGTGTAAAGGGCATCTCTCTATCCACTTTATCCTTCCCGTGCATAAATTTGTATGTCTCAATCACGTCCCCCCTCAGGCGTCTCTTTTCTAGGCTGAAGAGGCCCAAACGCCGTAGCCTTTCCTCGTAAGGAAGGTGCCCCAGCCCAGCAAGGTCCATCCTGCTTTACTGTTGCAAGTGCAGCCTCCTGAAATGAGGTCTGTTCATGTTCCTCTCATTCAACCTGCTTCCCAATCTGAAGCTCTGCAGATGCTTTGCAGAAGCACCACATAAGGTCACCCTCACCAAGCAGAGAGCCACAGGTTTCCCAGAAGCACCTTTTCTAAACCCCCCCCCCCACACACACACACACAGGATTACGGGCCCCGAGATCCACAGATTTCCTTATACCCTGGAATGGAACCCCCATGGATAATGCGGGACAAGCTGTAGAAACACAAAGAATTATTAAGGTCCTGGCTGTCTCTCCGCTTCTGAATTCCACACCATGCAATGAAAAGAGTGTCCTTCTGAGCATGTGCAGAGAGAAGCCAGGATGAATCAGGAGCCTCAGAATGTTGGCCCAGGGGTTTGTGATTTGGGGTAGGGGCACAACACAGCCGTGAAGCTCACTCAGTGGCCCTGAACACTCTCTCCCCCCTTCCTCTCCTCCTCCCCCATTTCCCTCTTGGGAAGGATGTGAGGATCATACAATGGAGTGACCCCACAAGTGCAGCTCTGAGCTCTCTGACAGAAAAGTGAGAGGAAGAAAATGGGATATGTGTGAATACTTTGCCCCCTGATGGCAACCATGCCCTGCGGTCATTTGTTAACATATAGTAGACCCTTCCCCCCAGTTCCCATCCACCCATCCCATGCAAGTCACTGGGGCTCCTCAAAGAGATCACACTCAGGGATATCTGCAGGGGGGTCTCATTTATTCAATCTTAGGCCACACAGACATGCAGGGAAGCTACGTGACCATTCCAGAGAAAATGCTGGGGAAGAGTGAAGTAATGCTGGATGAGGAGAGTCTGCAGTTCTTGGGCCTGGGTCTTGGCTGCAGATGAATGTCGGCTGTTGCATTAAGATGGGCGATCTTCTCATGGCGGGATGCATAGAGGAAGACACTGGAAGGCGTTCTTTTGGCTTGTGGAGAGGAGAAAAGAGTGGCAGGAAAAAGGAAGACAAGGCTTATTCAGTGCAGGTCAAATCAGTGGAAGGAATGCGTGGAAAGGGGGTCTGGAAGGGAGGAGAAGGGACCGTCCCCACACGAAGGAGGGGCAACTGCCATCAGTGATCCTGAGGGGGTTATGCAGGACGGCAGACCTCAGTGATGGACTCTCCACACACATTTAGGGACAGAACTTTCCCCATTAGAGGGGCTCGGTCCCCAGAAGCTGCAGGAGGGATTCTCAGAGTCCTCCTGTTTTTCCCAGTAGTTTCCCTCCCTCAGGTGGACAGGGGCACCTGGGGAAAGGTGAGAGTCGGCTCCACTCCAGCCTGGTTTTCATTCAGAAACAGGAACTGAAATGCTCTTTTAAAGCCAAATCAAACTCCTCCTCAACTTTCCTCATAAACCCCAATTCTGCCTGGTATGTTGATAATGTGAATTTGTATCGGTTGTGTGCCAGGTTAAATGTCAGGGCTTCTGCCCAGAGAATCCTGGGTCTTGGTCTTGGATGGTTGCTGAACATTCGCTCTTATTGATTGACAGCCCATCTCCCAGACCTTCTCAGCAGAAGAAAACCTGTCACCTTTACCTGCCTTCCTGGAAATTCTCAGAGACGCTAGAACCAGGCCAGGTGTGCAGAGGGGTGTTGCTTCTGGGCTTGGTGGGGGCTCCTCACCAACTGCATCAGTTTTCGCTCAGGTCCTGCACGGGAGAACCGGAGTCCTTTGATGGAGTTTGGGGCAGGTGGAGATAAGTCAAAGGTGCTGGAATCAGCAGACACACCGTGGCTGTCATCTGGGGAATACAGAAACCCTTGTCAGGCCCAAAGCCGCCCATCCTCATTCTCTCCTTTCATTCTGCTTACAGCTCCATGGTCTTGAGTGTCTCTCATTGAATTGGCCACTGTCAGCCCCTCCATTGGCTCACCCATCCTGCCCTTTTGCCCCTTGCTTGCTTTTCTGGTAGTGATCCCATTAATCAGAATACCTGCAACAGGCCCTGCTGGGTAACCCCTGAAGGATCTGCTACCTTGGAGCACTCCAAGAGACTCTTTCTCACAGCAGAATCAAGGGGAGCAACAAGTCCACCTCTGCTGGCCATCACTGAAGGAAGCAAGCAGGTGACTGGTGATATCCAGGCCAGTGTTCCACTCTCAGGGAAAAGCAAGCGAGCACACACAGGCACAAAACCGAGTTGCAGGCACTAAAATCACAAGACTACGTGTCTCGAGCATTTACGATCGCGACTATTTTCCAAGTCACTGCCATGAGTCACAACCAGAGCAGTGACATTGGTGACTGAAGTTGACAAGAGTCGCACAAAAACACATGTTTTCAGGACTTGAGAAAAGTAATCAGGACTCAAGTACCCATCCCTGCTTATAGCCTCCATGTGCAGCCTGTGAGAAGGAGGGCATGCTTTGGTGGCCTAGTGGGGAAGCGAAAGGGATTTTGGCAGTGGTGGGCAGGACTTTTAGTCACCCAAATGTGGAGTGAGACAATGGAGCTTTCTGAACATTGATTCTTCTTCTGAATAAAAAGAAGAGGAAACCAGGATCAATCCAAACACTGCCTATAAAAGCCTAAGAAGCCATTGTGGGGGGTGGGAGACTGCTAGAGCTTATTGCCCCTCCATGCAAAGATTGCCCCCACAAGGAAAACTAGATAGCAAAGGGTCTAGCCTAGTTTCCTATACAAGGGGACTGAAGGAGGCTGGGTTGTGATGAAGGCACATTCAGTCATGTGGCAAACTTGGGAATGCTAAAGTGATACCACTTAGAACAGGGGCCGGATGTGGACTGTGGAACCTTTTTATCTGGCCCTTAAGCTTTCAGCTGCTGAGCAGTGTTGAGGTATTACTGCTGAAAGGGCAGCCCACATGAAAATTGGGCTCTCCCTATCTTGAAATATGATCAAGATTTCCATACTTTCTCTTCTGTCATTTGCAGCTAATGAATTCCTAAGTGAGGAAAAAGTGCTTGTTTTTGGTTCTGACCTGTTTAATGACATCACTTCCTGCCTAATGACATCACTTCTGGCCCTCAGCAGACATCATGAATGCTATTCGGCCCTCGGTACGAAATGCCTTTGACACCCCTGACTTAGACCCCAATGAGATCTCGATCAACATATTTGGGAGCTGCCGGATTTAGGGTGCCTGATGGAGCCTGTTTCCCAGTGTGTTGAGCGGACCCGAAGCAGGAAATGCAGAACCTCCAGCTGTCTGAAGTGCTATGTGTACATTCCCAAGAATGGTTAAGAACTTCCAAGGCTCATGAAGAGCAGCCCCAAAGGAGAGAGTTGCCCCCTTACCTGTCTCCTTGGAAATCTTCTTATAGATGGGACTTGCCAATTCTTGTGCAAGTTGCGCTTCATTGGTAGAGATATTCTGATTTTCTCCAGCTTTGGTACAGTCATTTTCGGTTAAGGAAATGACCAAGATATTGTTTAAAAGTTTCAGTGATTCAAGGTTCTCGATTCCTGGATTCAGTTGCGACCAGCTCACTGCCAGCTCCTTTTTACCTGCAAAGTTGACAAATATGTAGGTAGGTTTGTCTTGCCTTCTTGCCAAATCTTCAGGGACTGGGCGATGGGTGTTGACTTGAATGCCTGGATTGCTAACACCTAGTGCAGGGGTGTCAAACTCATTTCATCTCGGGGGCCACATTGGATTCATGGAATTTACTGAGGGCCGGTGTTGTACATCATAGTTGTATACCAACAGAAACAATGATTACTAGAGCGGGTAATCACAGCCATTGTAAGCCATTACCGCTAGATCCACCTACTCCTATAGTGCAGTTACTCATAACTAAGCAATTGTGAAACAATAGAAATAAATTAAAATGCATTCCGAGGTCTCAAAACATCATACTGAAGGCCAAGGGTGCCATATGCGGCCACCACAGCCCTCAGAATGCTCTTCTGGATTCAACTGGAGCTCTGCTCCGGTCACAGTTGGAGCTCGCAGGGCTGGGGCGGCCCCAGAACTCCCCCAGAGCACAAGGACTTCCGGAAAAGGCTCCTCGGGCTGTATCTGGCCCGTGGGCTGTATGTTTGACACCCCTGACCTAGAGGTTAGAAACACCCATATCAAGCCCCCCATGTAACAGTAGCTGGATTTGGTATCTCAGTATCAGTATCTCTGATTTGAGACAGCCCAACTTCAGGAGCAGGGGACAGAACTATGTCCAACAAAAGCGTTAACTCTTTCAGCACAGCACCCCAGTCAGCTGGCTCTCAGGAACTCTGTCTCACAGCCCCCTCCTTCAGGTTTCGCTCAGACCTTATCCCATTCAAAGACTCTGCTACTTACTGCCACCATTGCCTGTGCGCACTCCCTTATTGGCAAAAGAGCCAATACACCTTTAAATAAACACTTTCATTACCCAAATTAGCCAAGTCTTATCTGGGGCTTCAGGACTAGACTCAGCACACCTTGAGATCCACACTAGCAAATCCAAGCTCATTTTAAAAGGGGTCTACTCAGAGTAATAGAATTGCATAAGGAGAACAAATGCTCTCCAAAATAAAACATTCAGGGGATAACACACAGCAGATAAACTATCAGAAGCTCTAACGTCATCTATCTACCTAACAGTTAAGAAACATTCCACACAGTTTGCTTGCAGGCAGAAAGAATGCAGCTTTCAGAAAATTCACGTTCCCTCTTCTACGTACAGAGCCTGAAGGTCAGCATTCCAGAAGGCAGGAGAGAGAGATCGACCCCCAGAAGCTCTCCTTATAGACCTCATATACATTGTGCAGGAGATCTCTGGCACATACACCTCAGGTGACTAGACAGGAAAAACAGAGCCTGGTGGCCACCTGGGACCTCCCAAAAAGGGCTTCCAATTTGTGACTCTGCTAGATGTTTCCCAGCTGTGCTCAACCACTTCCCTTGTCTTGCTTTAGGGTAAACAAGAAAGAAAGGAACTGCTTCCAGCACTTAACCCTTTAGCCGCTTCTCCAACCCCATCACCCCATCCTATTTCTCTCTAGACCTTCTTTAATCCTTCAAACATTCTTACCTAACCTGCCTGATTGACCTGTTTGTGACCCAGCCAGGGCTTAGGAGGGGGTTAAAGGGGTAATTGGTACCCAGGCCCAGGGTCAGAAAGGGGGCCCAGGAACCAAAGGAGGGGGCCCAGAAAGTTTTTGGGATCTTATGTTTTCCAATCTCACCCAAAACTCACTGCCTGGACATGATGCTGGGGCACAACTGCAGGCAGGAAGTGGCAACTGCCACACACACCAGGCCCAGAAAAGCATCCATGACGCTCCCTAACACAGGGTCAGATCTGGGAGGAAACCGGATTGCTCCAGTAGCTCTTTGGCTTGTGGAGGCCACAACCATGAAGGAGTGTGTAGGAGTTCAGGGACACAGTTGGGGCTGCAGCTGCTACAGGGACTCAGTTGTGGGGCTACAGATGCTGCAGACATTTTGGTGCACACAGCACACTGTCCATTCTAGTGCAAGTCTAACGGTGATGCTGCTGATTTTCTAGATTTCAAAGTTTTTAGAGAGACTTAGGAGTGTGTTGGGTTTCCGTTTTCCTTTCTCCAGCTGCCAGAGCCGCATGGTTGGGTAGACCTGGACTCTGCACCTAGAAGCCGGATGGACCTGGGCTCCAAAGACTATTCTGGCTGTCAGCACCCTCCCCCTGCCCTATTTTGCCCCCTGTTCTGCCTGCTCCCATTGCCCCCTTCTGCCTTTGGGAAGGAGCCCAATAGAAACTTTGCCCCCCCTAAGAAAATTCATCTCAGAGGCCCTGGACCCAGCCCTCTAGCCGAGCCAGCTCAGACTCCCTGCCTGGATCACTTTGGCTCACCTGTTGGTCACCTTCCTCCTTTTGCTGTCAGGATCCTATTGGTGGTGGAAGGATCTTAAAGTGAAATCCTAAAAGGTTAATTTTTAAGCCCAATCCTGGCTTACTGCCCACGCACACTGTCACAAATGTGCCACAAGACACGTTTGCGGGCCCTACCACCGAGCGAGCACCGATGGTAGCCCAGCACTAGCTGGTGCTGGGTTAGTACCGGGTGGCTGCTGTAGCTCCAGCACTCAGCAGTCGCATGGACTGCGGAGCAGCAGAGAGGTAGGTAGGGATGTGGGGGGAGGCGGGTAGGATGACTTCCGGGGGGAGGCAGGCAGAGGGCAGGGAGACCACAGTAATCAGGACTCAAGTACCCATCCCTGCTTATAGCCTCCATGTGCAGTCTGTGAGAAGGAGGGCATGCTTTGGTGGCCTAGTGGGGAAGCGAAAGGGATTTTGACAGTGGTGGGCAGGACTTTTAGTCACCCAAATGTGGAGTGAGACAATGGGGCTTTCTGAACTTTCTTCTTCTTTGTAATAAAAAGAAGAGGAAACCAGGATCAATCCAAACACTGCCTATAAAAGCCTAAGAAGCCATTGTGGGGGGTGGGAGACCGCTAGAGCTTATTTGTATCCATTCCGTGCAAAGATTACCCCCAAAAGGAAAACTAGATAGCAAAGGGTCTAGCCTAGTTTCCTATACAAGAGGACTGGAGGAGGCTGGGTTGTGATGAAGGTGCATTCAGTCATGTGGCGAACTTGGGAATGCTAAAGCGATACCACTTAGACCAGGGGTGTCAAACATAAGGCCCGGGGGCCGGATGTGGCCCTTGGAACCTTTTTATCTGGCCCTTAGGCTCTCAGCTGCTGAGCAGTGCTGAGGTATGAGTGCTGAAAGGGCAGCCCACATGAAAATCGGGCTCTCCCGTATCTTGAAATATGATCGAGATTTCCATACTTTCTCTTCTGTCATTTGCAGCTAATAAATTCCTAAGTGAGGAAAAAGTGCTTATTTTTGGTTCTTGTAGTAAATATACATGCACAGGCACTAAAGTTTAAGATGTCTTAGCAGTATTTGGCAATAATGACTCAGGCACACCTTCGTCTGAACAAGAGCACACTCTTGGCCTTGATGATACGCTGAGGTTCTTCGCCCAGAGCCTGTAAACACAGGATGTTAAGGAGAATCTTATCTAGGAATGTGTTTGTGGTTAAGCTAGAACTAGCTGGTATGAAGCAAGGTAGCATCCTTGTGGAAATTCCCCAACTATGTAACCTTATATCATGTGTTTTGAGACTTAATAAAAAGCTGGGTCAGGAGCTGGGAGACAGCACTTCACTTCTCCCTTGATTTCATTCCTGCTCCTGCTTCCAGCACTTTCAACCTCTCTGAAACCTGTGTCTGTTTTCTAATTCTTGCCATGGCTTTTCTGCCACACCAATGCAGCATCTCAGGCTGCTCCTCATGTAGCACCAAAATGGTACATCTGGCGCCCGAACAGGGACCTTTAATCCTGGGACAGAGACTTCTGGTCCTAGGACAGAGACTCTCTGCAAAATGCTACATCTGGCGCCCGGAACAGGGAGCAGGTGCTACATCTGGCGCCCTGGAACAGGGACCCTCTTCAACTTCTAGCCCTAGCACAGGGACGTCTGGTGCCCTGGCATAGGAACCCTTGCTTTTTCTTATTTCTAGCAGCCTGACTTTCTTTGTTGTTCCCCATTCGCTGCTACATCTAGCACAGCAAATGGGGATCCTTTCTTGCTCTGGCTTCTGCGCCACATCAAGCAGTCCGTGACTTCCGGGTCTCGGGCTGCTCCAGGTGACATTACTGCTACATTTGGCGCAGCAGGCAGAGACTTTCTGCAATGAGCAGGTACAGTAGAGCCAGGTGGTCTTGATCAAACGGCCTGTCCTCTGCCCCGAACTCATTGCCTTGACTTGCTCCAGTTATGATTTTCAATCCCTTAGAGTGCTTCTGTCTTAGCACTCTCCCTCAGGCAACAAGGTACCCCTTGTGTGCCTTTTAAGCAGCCTTGCATTACAACTTTTAGTGGCTGCCTCTCTGATTTTTCACTGCACTTGCTTTTATAAGCATCCTGACTTTTGAGGTCAGGTTGCTTCTTAACACTATTGTGGCTATACTGGGTGCCCAGACATGGGCCAGCCAAGTATAGCAGACAAGCTGCTTTACTTTTTTCTAAATCAAGTAACCTGTTTTCTGGGTTGCTCCACATGCGTCTGACCCTGAAAGAGGGGCCACAACAAAATCAAGTAACCTGTTTTTTGGGTTGCTCCTCATTCATTGCTGCGTCTGACCCTGAAAGAGGGGCCACAACAACAACTAGCTTATCCGCCCAGCACGGGTTACAGAGCTCAACTATCTAGGTAAGTATAGCATTGATAAGTAAGTATAAGCTTATCAAAACCACAGCAATGATCTATTTTTTCTCTTTAGCAAAGCTTAGCACCTTGTTTCCTTCTAAGAGGTCACAGACTTAATTTACCATCCAAACTTTCACTCTGCAGTGGTAAAGCAGTTAGAGGAAATAAACAGTAATACATCTATCCTCTTACCAGAAACTGCTCTTTAGCCCAAGCCACAGAGCAAGAGATTAACTCTTAAAAGCACTAATCTGTGTTCCTCCAAGTGCTCTTTAAAAAACCCTTTTTGTTAGCTTGTATTTTTCTCCCCTTTGTACCAACTTAGTAAGAAAAGAACTCCATAGTAAGCAAGCATAGATAACACACAGCAAAGCCAAAACTAGACCTCCACAAGAACAACAAAAACAATGCCCTCGGTATTCCGAGAGAAGCACCTTTAAACATGGTGCTTTGCAAACAGAACAAAAGAAACTCTTAAGCTATCCATAATCCTCCTTGTGTATTTATTCTATTAGAATAAAAACTATAATTTGCCATGTGGCACAATTCCACAGGCAATGTCCTGCCACTTACCTGGCTACCAGGTAGCCCAGTTTAGGTAAAGCAATAGCCTCTGTCTAAAGAAAAATTGGAGGCATTGCACACATTAATTTAAGAACAATTATAAGTCAAACATATTGTTCTTTTCATTAGTCTATAGAATATATCAATATTCGTCATAAGAAAAGACATTTAGAAAATGGAGACACTTGTATAATCTTCTTGAAGTAAACAAACGAATTCAACCCATGGAACCACGTTAATTTGGCCTCCCAAATCCAAATTTAATTTTTATGATGTAAAATAACCCCATCTTGTGTTAATAATAGGTAAATCAAGCCTTGCAGCCATTTAATTATGGAGCAAGCCCTCAATTTTAAATCAAATAGCACAAACAGATATTCCCAAAAATTAGGAGCTTGCTTTAATAAAATAAGCCAGTCCTTAAAAAATAGTAAACTCCTCCTCATTTTGTGCCACAAAAAGTACAGATTGTACTTAAAAACATAAGAACAGCCCCACTGGATCAGGCCATAGGCCCATCTAGTCCAGCTTCCTGTATCTCACAGCGGCCCACCAAATGCCCCAGGGAGCACACCAGATAACAAATGACCTCATCCTGGTGCCCTCCCTTGCATCTGGTATTCTGACATAACTCATTTTTAAAATCAGGAGGTTGCGCATATACATCATGGCTTGTACCCCGTAATGGATTTTTTTCCAGAAACTTGTCCAATCCCCTTTTAAAGGCGTCTAGGCTAGACGCCAGCACCACATCCTGTGGCAAAGAGTTCCACAGACCAACCACACACTGAGTAAAGAAGTATTTTCTTTTGTTTGTCCTAACCTGCCCAACACTCAATTTTAGTGGATGTCCCCTGATTTTAGTATTATGTGAGAGTGTAAAGAGCATCTCCCTATCCACTCTGTCTATGCCCTGTATAATTTTGTATGTTTCAATCATGTCCCCCCTCAGGCGCCTCTTTTCTAGGCTGAAGAGGCCCAAACGCCGTAGCCATTCCTCATAAGGAAGGTGCCCCAGCCCCGTAATCATCTTAGTTGCTCTCTTTTGCACCTTTTCCATTTCCACTATGTTTTTTTTTTTTTTTTTTTTGAGATGTGGCGACCAGAACTAGACACAATACTCCAGGTGTGGCCAATTCACAAAGTATAGTAAATAAGCAGCCACCCTGCCAAAAAAGTTAAATGTAGCATACCAATGCTCCTGACTTTGTCAGGACAGACATCATTCCAATAGTTCAAACCAACCCCCCACCATAAACAGCTTTTTTACATGCTGTTAGGTGAAGAAGCATTTAACACAGCAAAACCACAAGCTTCTTATCCTAACCATCAAGCATACGTTTTATTTAAAACGTGATGCCACATTTTTAGCCATCAGAAGCTCCTAAAGCGCATAGTTTTAACTACTGCACAAAATGTAGTATGGCTCCATAAGCATCAACCACCTTAAAGGAAGGACCAAAAAAAAAAAAAAATATTAGCAAGTTTTCCTTTAAAGTAAGTCTAACAGCCCAACTTTGTGTTAGCCTCCTCTTTTTTTGTGTATTAGTTCAACAGAACAAAAAACCATGATTTGCCCTGTGGTACAATGCCACAGGCAAGCCCTCAAAAAACAATAAATTCCCCTTCATTCTGTGCCTTTTATAGGTACAGATTGCATTATCACTAGTATATGCCAAAGACTTGTAAAATATAGCAAACCAGCTATCACCTTAAGAAAAATCTTACAGTAAGAAAAGCCCTTAAGGCTAACCCCTAAGTTTTAATTCCTGCATCCAATGCAGGAGAGTCCTGTGAGTCCAGTCACTTTAAGAGCTCAGAAAAGCTGCAACAATAGCAACAGCACTGGCCTTTTAGTTTGGTCCAGTGCCTTTAAAAAACAGATCCATTTTCTAATTGAAGATGAAAAAAGCACATTATTAGTAAAAAGATTTTATAAAAAGCACCAACAACCAATGATGAGCTATAAAACGTGTAAGTAAACCATAGCCATCTTTTTTAGTGTTATTTATTCCACACCCTTTAAGACAGCAACCACCAGCCATTTTAAGTTTGGTAAGTTTCCATAAAAAAATTTCCCAAACTTTTTTCCCCATAAGTTGAAGCTACTATGATAGATTTTAAACTTCATAGTATCTCTCATTCCATATTTTTTAAAACTGTAGTTATTAACCATTTTACCCATTAGTAGCAGTCATTATAGCATTTAAAGTTATGTTTTTAAATATTAAAAGCAAACCGAAAGTCACCAGCAGTTTGTTTAGTTTAGTAGTAAACCACAGTGTTCCCAAACATAGATAAGAAATTGTAAACAACCGTGAAAGTCTTGCTGTGTTTTCAATCACAGAAGAGAAGAAAAAAAAAAATGCTCTGACAGTTTAAATTTTTCGGTTTGCAAACCTCTTCAGAATACCATCTAAAGAAAACCATATCAGATCCCCCAGATCTGGTATAGAAAGATACCAGTCAATTTAGTTTTTTTATTTTTTTAATGTATATGTATAAATGATTAGCAAATAGTAATATTTTAAGTCAATTGTGGTGGTTTAATTACATCAAAAAGTTCAAAGTTTAAGATCTCACAAAGAAGGCAAAAGCATGTAAGTTTTAATAAATGAGGTCATGTGAGCGAAGGTAAAAGTACCATACCACTGTTGAAAGTATGTAAATAAGAGAGATAATGTATGTATAAAATTAAACAGAATTGTTTCCAGTGAGAAATATATGTATTTAAAGATAGCACCCCACATAAGAAAAATTAGTTTTATGTTTTTTCCCCACTAATACATACAAAGTGTATCTTCCAATTTTTTTAAAAGAATTAAAATGAGGGATATGACAATGTAATTGTTTGTTTGTTTGTTTGTTTAATATTAGATGCAGAAAGGATTCATTTTTCAAGAAAAGCACCCCCCACAAAAAGGCACAGTATTGCCTTTTAGCCAATAAATTAAGTAACTAACCCATATGTTTAGACAATTGTGAGACCCAAAAAAGGGACAAGCCCAGACCCCCATTAAGAATTTAGGGCAGGCTGTGTTGTTATTGTGTTTAATTTTATAGAAACGTTTTGGAGCCAACACGTGTGTTCCATCAGCCAGGAGAACCAAGGCCTGAAAAGAAAAGAATCCAATTTCCAATTTCCAGCTACAAAAACAAAACTCAAAACCAAACAACCCAGCAACAAGGCCTCAAGCCTTGATTACCTCCCATAACAGCAAGAGACAAGGGGGAGGCCTAAGCAGTCCCACTTTTAGCATCATGGAAAGATTAAAAAAAACATTGACATTCAAAAAAAACCCAGAAGCAATTGCTTGTCATGATGGAAAAAGGAACCAAAGAACTTTTCAACAACATTTGAAAATGCCATGGCACAATCACAACCTGTACACTACAGCAGTTCCCAATGAACTACAAAAGACTTATCTGATTTCAGTATGTAAAAAACAGAATTCAAAGCCATAACAACTCTGTATGCCCATGAAAACCAGTTTAATGATGTGTTATTATTTTTTGAAAAGTTCTGATATGTAAAAGTGAAACCTTCAATTGTATTTTAGCCAATTTAAGTAAAGAAGCAAAATGTTGTGTTAGTTAACGTGTAATGATGTTCCCATTTTAACCAACTGATTGAGTTTTAATGTTTTCGTTAACGCAGCATCTCAGCATGTTAACGCAGCATCTCAGGCTGCTCCTCATGTAGCACCAAAATGCTACAGGTTCTGACCTGTTTAATGACATCACTTCCTGCCCAATGACCACTTCTGGCCCTCAGCAGACATAATGAATGCTATTTGGCTCTTGGTACGAAATGATTTTGACACCCCTGACTTAGACACAAATGCAATCTGGAGCAACATATTTGGGAGCTGCCAGATTTAGGGTGCCTGATGGAGCCTGTTTCCCAGTGTGTTCAGAGGTCCTGAAGCAGGAAATGAAGACCCTCAAGCTATCTGAAGTGCTATGTGTACGTTCCCAAGAATGGTTAAGAACTTCCAAGCTTCACGGAGAGCAGCCCCAAAGGACAGAGTTTCCCCTTACCTGTCTCCTTGGAAATCTTCTTATAGATGGGACTTGCCAATTCTTGGGCAAGTTGCACTTTGTTGGTTGAGATATTCCGATTTTCTCCAGGTCAACCCAAATCTCACTTGTGCTGAGTGGTGTCACATCAGACTTCCTATATTTGTCCCATGACCGAATGCTCCTCCTTCAGTCTTCCCCCCTCCATCTCAATGGCGTAGCTGGAGGGAGTGCAAAGCACTATGTTTTGCAGGATGCAAGGGGCGTACGCCTCTGTTTTGCTCCCCACATGGAATGGCTACAAAGGGAAGTGGGAGGGGCCCCTTGCACACTGCGATGTGGCTCCCTTCAAAACTTAGGGCTTTGCACCCCCTCTGGCTATGCCACTACTCCATCTGTCCCCCTGAGGAGAAAGAGGAATGGTGCACTGCATCCTAGATGGTTTTTGTCCATTTTATAGTCATGGTTTTAATTGATCCAGAATATTTTTCTCTTTCTGTTGCTGAGGGTTCAGAGTGTCCCTATAAGGGTGATATGCAAATCTGCTAACTAAAGAAAGGAACAACACACATGGATATTCCTGGTTCCCTGTGGGGTCTTATTTAAAAAGAAATTTGTACTGCATCTTCCCATCGGGCCAGAGATTTTATTATCCTGTTCTCATAAGACATACGTTGATTGGTGGGAAGCGGCCAGATGAGTACCTTTCAAGCTGCAATGTCCTTTCTTTCCCATCACGGCTTGTGACTTTACAGACATGACAAACAAGTGATTTCATTATTGCTTATGTGAACAAATCATCTTTGCACCTTTCCTGCACTCCTTGGGACAGAACGTTCAGGAACCTGACAATTAATTGATTCACTGTGCCTGGAGCTTGGGTTTGACCCATCTTTCTAGTGCCCAAACAAGTGTTCCCTTACCTTGAGGAGGCCTCCGTGACTGCCCCTCCAACTGCAGGATGCAACTCACACCCTGTTTGCACAATTGCATCAGAGCTGGACAGCTGAATGGGATCAGGCCCTCCGTCTCTTTCTTAAGGGATTTTCTGCAATATGCTGCTTTGTAGTCCAGTCTTAGATCTCTGTTCCAACAGAGTTGTGTAATTCACTCACAGCCCAGTTCTGAGCTACTCGGCACGCAGGTGGTGCCAAAAATGGCTGCTGCAGCATCCTAAGCAGGCCGGGCAGCTTCCAGTGGCTTCTTGGGGGACGGGAAGAAGCCCCGCAATGGGGCTACTCAATTCTGTGGCAGCTCTTTAGCCACCACAGAATGAAGGAGTCCTGTGTTGGGCTGCGCAACCCAACAAGCGGCTCGTGCTGGGCTAGCTCTGGTGCTGGGCCCACAGTAAGTCTCGCAAATGTGCCTGATGGCATGTTTGCAACAGTGCATGCCAGCGATGAGCTGGCGCACAAGGCTCAAGATTGGGCCCTCACTCCCCCAGACCAGCTCTTGAGTCTTCAGCAACACAATAGCCTCGCCTTTCTCCTCATTTCATGCCAGCCCCTAGTTGTGTCAGGAGCCTGTGCACTTGGTCCCCACACCCATCGTCCACTTCACATAACATGGGCACAGGATTTGTCTTCCTGCCCACCCCGTGAGAGATCTTCTTTGGCTACAATCCTAACCTCACTTTCCTGGGCGTTAGTCCCATTGAACACAGTAGAACCTACTTCTGAGTAGACCTGGTTCGGATTGTGCCCTTTGTCACTAACTGCAAGGCAAACCTGTGTTTCGCCTTTGCTGCTTTCACTGGAAGTCCTTGGAGGGGTCTGGGCTTGTCAGCAGGACCGGCATGGGATCCGGCTCAGCCTCTCCTGCAACTCCACATTCTCCATTTGGACACAAAGAGAATACAGACGTGGCAGAGGAAAGACTGCCTGCGGGCACAGCAGGTGAATTAATTGGCGCGTTTCTGAATGCTCTGTCTGAAGGAGGAAGGAAAAGGTGCATCTGCTGCGCCAAAGAAGATCTTGTTCAAAGAAGCAATAATTCAATCACTTAATTGAAAGTCACAGGTCATGACTGTAAAGTCAACAAGTAAATGAAGACTTGCAGACGTGGCTTTTGGGAGGCTTCCCTGCCTGAGCTGCCATCTCTCTGCAGTGCTGTTTTGCCTTTGCATTTCAGACCTGCCTTGCTCTGATTTTCAGGTGTTCAGACTGACCCATCTTAGATTTCCAGATCTGTAACCAGGGTTAGCAGCAGGACCAGCAGCCAGGGGCCCATTGCCAACCCACGACCCCTGTGCACATTGCCTCTGCCATAGTAGAACCACCCCCTCCTGCTGGCCCCAGAGAGTCACTGAAGTGTCAAAACCGGAATCGGGTTCTGATCATTTTTTTTACACTTTCTGAGGCTTGGGGAACCCTGCAGAGGCATCTGTGGGACTTTCTGCACCCCCCAGAGGTTGGCACTGCTCATGATAGGTGCAAAAATGACCCTTCTGTCCCTGGCAGTGGTTCAGTCCTCGGGATTTCGTCACTGCCTTAGCTCAGCCACTGCACCTACTTAGGTGGTTCCACTGGTATAAGCAGAACTTTGTGAATCATGGAAGTCTTTTAACCATTGGACTCTTTCAACCATTCCTGCCTTTCAGACATCCCTCTGCACAGTTATCTGAACAGACGCATTGAACATCAGAGACAGCCTGGCAGGAGGTCAAGGCCCCCCTAAATGATAAGGCTCTGGAAAACGCAAGCTTATCCCAGTCCAGCACTGCTAGTAGGCAGATTTTCACACAATCAAGGGCTGTCAGAATGCCCTAGTGGAATACCCCCAAATCAGATTAATTACTGCCCTTGGGATGGGGGCCACATATGTCCACCTCTGCAAGATGTAACCTGACTCAGTTACTCAAGCCACATACTGTGAATGGCTCCCTAATCGCTGAACACTGGCCTGGATCTTCAAAGCAGAGGTTGATCATGTTGGTGGCCTGCTGGGGACACTGTCCTTTGCTGCTCTGATCTTGAGAACGGAAAACTGAACTTCACCAGACACCTGCAGTGGTGTAGCTACACCACCTGGCACTTGGGGACACAAAATTTCATAACACCCCCTGGCCTCAGACCAGCCATTTTCAACATTTTTCAGCTCGTGGCACACTGACAAGGCATTAAAATTGTCAAGGCACACCATCAGGTTTTTGACAATTGACAAGGTACACCATGCTGCTGGTGGGGGGCTCATGATAACAATATGCTGAGCTCACAATATAGAAATATCCCAAGATGCCCAGTTCACAATATGAAATACCCACAAGGCTCTTCTCTGACCAAAAGCCAGCATCTAAAAATCCCTCTCAGAGAACAAGCTAGCTGTGGTATGTTCACAAGGGTAAACAGAAAGTCATAAACAAATAAAAGGGATGCATAGAGTACCAGATCCTTTGTAATGGAGATCTCTGTAAACAAATTGCCGATGCGTATCGAATTGCCCTCCTGAACATCCTGAGGATCAAGAAGTTGATCTGATAGCCAAGCCAAATGTTTGTGGGTCTGTTGGTCTGTTATTTTTCCCATGCTTGTCATGGATGTGTTTTGCTCTCTTTGTGTGCTCTTTTGTCCCCCCTCCCCTACCTAGTCTACCCTATAAAACCAGCATCATTGTAATTGTTCGGGGTCTCTCCACGTGTGTGTGTGTGTTTGTGGAGGGTCCCGTTTGCAAACGAGAGTAAACGTAAGAAGTCCTTTGAATTCTCCTGTCGCCTGTTTGATTGCCTCTCCAAAATCCAAAGAATTGTGTGTGTGTTCATTCGGGAACACTCATATCCCCATTGGTTCCACTTATATATGACTGTCCCCCAAACTTCGGCGGCACACCTGCAGACAAGTCGTGACACACCAGTGTGCCACTGCACAGTGGTTGAAAATGGCTGCCTTAGAATGGCGCTTCTGGTTTTCAGCAAAAACTGGAAATGCCTTTCTAAGGCCTTCAGGAGGCCTTCTGATGATCGCAAAGTTTGTGCTCTGCCTTCCCAAGCCTCAGAAGACTGCTTTTCCACCTCAGGTCCACCATTGGAGGTGCAAGTTGACACCCCCTCAAGGTGTGGTACCCTGGGCAGTTGACCTCCTGGCCCATCCTTAACTATGCCACTGGACACTTTCTTGTGTCCTTGCATGATGGCCGGCAGAGGTGGACTTCTTGCTTCCCTTGACTTTAAGAAAGAGTTTCTTGGAGTGCTCCATGGCAGCAGATCCCTGAGTTTTTTCCACTGAGTCTGTTGCAGGTATTCCGGTTAATGGAGTCACTACTGGAAAAGCAAGAAGGGGCCAAACATGCAGAGTGGGTGAGTCAGTGGATGGCCTGGAAGTGGTCAGTTCAAAGAGAGAGACGCAAAACCATGACTCTGTAAGCAGGATGAAAGGAAAGTGTCCAATGTGCAGCGGCAGTGAAGAAGGCCAGTTCTATGCTTGGGATCATTTGAAAAGGTATTGAGAACAAAATGGCTAATATTATAATGCCGTTGTACAAATCGATGGTAAGGCCACACCTGGAGTATTGTGTCCAGTTCTGGTCGCCGCATCTCAAAAAGGATAGTGGAAAAGGTGCAAAAGGGAGCGACTAAGATGATTACTGGGCTGGGGCACCTTCCTTATGAGGAAAGGCTACGGTGTTTGGACCTCTTCAGCCTAGAAAAGAGGCGCCTGAGGGGGGACATGATTGAGACATACAAAATTATACACAGGAAGGATAGAGTGGATAGAGAGATGCTCTTTTCCCTCTCACATAATACCAGGACCAGGGGACATCCACTAAAATGGTTTGTGAGGAGAGTTAGGACTGAGAAAATAAAATATTTCTTTACTCTGCGTGTAGTTGGTCTGTGGAACTCCTTGCCACAAGATGTGATGATGGCATTGGGCCTAGATGCCTTTAAAAGGGAATTGGACACATTTCTGGAGAAAAAGTCCATTATGGGTTACAAGCCATGATGTGCATGTGCAACCTCCTGATTTTAGAAATGGGCTATGTCAGATGCAAGGGAGGGCACCAGGATGAGGTCTTTTGTTATCTGCTGTGCTCCCTGGGGCTTTAAAGACACACTTCCAGGTTTCTTGCTCTTCCATTGCTCCTTATGGGATAATTTTATTCCGTTAGATTCCATTATTCCACCCACCTCGTGGCTGAATGCAGAATAGTGTATACTCATGTATTCTGGGGTGAGTGTGGAGGAGCAAGAAACCTGGAAGTGTGTCTTTATAGCTATTTGTAACCCTGAGAAGCTTGCAACTGGTGCAGTTAAACAGCACAAAGGTAGGGAATTGGATTCTGGTGCTTTCCCCCACCCCCCCTTCTTACATGGCATTTAAACAGAAATGACCCTGTTTCTGCCTTGCAGTCCTGCTGGACCCCACCTCCAGGGTAGATTGCCTCTTCAACCTGCAGAGGTCCTCTCTCCTGCCAGCAGCCTCCCACCACTACAGCAGGTCTTGGGCACAGCAGCCACACACCAAACTCCAGTTTCTCCAAAGTCTGTTCCAGCAGTCTCCAAAGTCCATTCACCCATCAATTCCTCAGTCCAATAATCCAGTCTGCCCTTCCTCAAGTTTGGCTCCTTCTGCTACCCACATCCAGCTCTCCCTTCATCAGGTGCTTTTATGCCTGAGGGCCCTGTGGCCTTCAAGTGGCTGCAGCTGTGCAGCACACTCCCTGCTGAAATGCCCAGGCCTTCACCCTTAAAGAGGCCACTGCTGAAACCACATCCTACCTCCTCACCAGCTGGTCTGTGATTCGGGACCCAACATTCATGATGCTGGTCTAGCACCAACCCTGCTGCCTTGGGTGGTGACGGAGCTAGGCAAAGAGAACCCCTACCTCCAAAACACTGGTGGAGGGCCACCATTGTGCTTACCACACCAGAATCTGAGTTAACACAAGTGTGAAGTATATAACATTTTTCGGATCTGTAGTGCTGACACAGGGAACGCTTGTCAGTGGTGGGCCTGGAGGGGGGCAGGGATACAAATGGCCTGAGTGCTGCATCCACACAGCGCCCCAGACCATGCGGGAAGCCTTCTGAGGCTTCCCATGCAATCGTAAGACAGCACAGCCAATGTGGGCAGGTCAGCCCCCCGCCCTAGCTAAATTCTTGTATGAATAGGGACAGACATCCACCTCTGACCGATGTGTCTCCCTGGAAGTGGAGCGCAATGGCTACTCTTTCACTTTGGAAGACGTGGGGAGCCTTCAGACACCCCCAGGACGCTGCAGCAGAGACTGCTAAGTGCACGCCAGTCCCTGCAGCTCCCTTAGCGCTGCCTCCCCCTGCCCGTAGGGAGGCAATCCAGGGCCCTCAGGCTGGGGCGTCGCGACCCCCTAGTTTGAGAAGCCCTGACTTGAGGGATATGGTCAGCAGAAGTTTAGAGAGAGTTCTGTAGAAGCCAGAAGCGGAAGGCCAGGCACACCAGGACTGGGAGATGTGAGGCCAACACGAGGGCTTGCAGTGCCCCCCCACACAGCATCTCCTTCCCACAGGGTGACCAGCTGCAAAGGGGGCAGAGTGGCTGTATCTTTAACCATTGCAGAGAAGTCGGAATTTTGGCAGGTGCAGCTCAACATGGAAGGGTTTGAAAAGCTGCACCTGTCCCAGGACAAAAGAGCCATTTCCTTGACTCAGTTGCAGTCTGGGGCCCTGAGTCCCTTCTACTCACACTTTTCTGCTTCCTAAGGCAGTGTTTCTCAGTGTGGGTCGGAACCCACTAGGGGGGTTGCGAGCCAATTTCAGGTGGGTCCCCATTCATATTTTTAATATATTAGACCTGATGCTGCCATGGTATGTGACAGTATTTGGGGAAATGTTACAGGTCTGTACTATTAACAAGCTACTATGTATATTCTTTTAACAATGACAGTAAATGGGACTTACTCATGGGTAAGTGTGGGTAGGATTGCAGCCTAGGATTGTGAAAAATTTCCTGCTTGATGATGCCACTTCAGGTCATGACATCACTTCCGGTGGGTCCTGACAGTTTTTCCTTCTAAAAAGTGTGTCCCAGTGCTAAATGTTTGAGAACCACTGTCCTAAGGAGTTTCGGGAGATTCTCTGCCAATTCTCTACTGCCCTCCTGTGGACGTCATAATATTGCAGGAGCTGAAGGTTAAAAAGGACAGAGACACACCCCTCAGCATCAAGTGGTGGCAGCCTTAATAAAAGCAGCCCCACACTTGGGCCCCTCCACCCCTCGCCTTGCTGCCAAACCACCCCAAATCCCAAACTGGCTTCCGTTAGTGTTGGCAAACAGGGCACGACTGGCGCTGCCTGGCATGAAGGCATCTGCTGCCCCTGCTTGCATAGCACCAAGGAAAGATAAAGGAAAACAATTCAGGAAAAATTCCCTGCAGCCCCACTGACAGCAGAGCTCCATTCTGCTGCTCCCTTCCCTACAGCCCTTTGATCCTGGAGCACCAGCCCTGATGAAATTTCCTTTGGAAAGAAGCCCAAGCTCCACGGGACTGGGCCTGCAGCTCCAGGCTGAACTTGCCCAGAGACTCTCAAGAAACCTCAGCAGATGTGTCTTGAACTGAACCCCCAAGTCCCTCATAGCTTCACGTTCCTGGCTTCCAGGTGCTCATCTGTCCCCCACCAGCTACCCCAAGGGAAGTGATGTCCTGTGTGATATGAACCTCCTCCCTTGGAATGGTACTGAGGGCTCAGGGGCCACCAGAGCAGATGTTAATCCTCACCAGGTTGACTTGTTGTAAGGAGTAGATCATGATAATAGGCTTTGCACATTGAAAACTGGCTACAGAAATGCAAAGATTAATTAATGTCATGCATGTCTCTTTTGTTCTGAATTCTGCTCTGTACAGTGAGAAGAGAGCTCATCTGAGCATGTGCAGAGAAGCCAGTGTGAAATGGGGGACAGAATGTTGGGCTTAACTCCTGTGTGTATGAGCTGAGTTCAAACGACAACATAGCAATGAAGCTCAGTGGGTGTAGTGTCCCTCCCCTCCTTCTCTGGGTTGATGTGATGATATAATGGGACAACCCCACATATGCAACTGTGATGTCATTGACCAAAAAAAAGTGTGATGAAGAAGGTGGGATTCATGTGTCTGCTGAGACACATGAGAGCAACCTGAGAGCAACCTTGTCCTGATGCGCCTGAGAGCAACCATGTTCTGACGCCAGATTCTGAGACAAGGACCCTTCCATCTTCCTTCTTCATTCCACTTCCACTCACCTCCCACAAATCAATGGTGCTCCCAAAAAACAGATCACCCCTAGATATATCTGTGAGTGGGCTCTCATTGATTCAGCCACCGGCCACATAGGCATGTGATAATGCTAGAGACAGTTCTGGGGCAGTGCTGGTTGAGGATGGTCTTCATTCCTGATCGTGGGATTTCTCCACAATTTTCTGGGTGAACTTCATGGGGATGCCTTCATAGACTATCATGCAGGAAATTTCATTCCCTGGGTTCAGCTCATATGGAGGGATGTTCAACTAGCTGTAGATATAAGAAAAACTATCACTCTTTATCTCTGTAATTTGGGAGCCAACGTGGTGAGTCCCCAAGTTCTCATGAAAGGGTGACAACTGATGTCAGTGCTCCTGAGGGGTTGTACAGGAAGGCAGGGCTTAGTACTGGAATCTCCACACAAGTTTAGGGACAGAACATTTCTCTTGCATTCCCCATTGGGTGGATTAGGTCCATGGAGGCTGCAGGAAGATTTCCCAGAGTCCTCCTGTGTTCTGCTTTCCCCTCTCTAAGGTTGGCAGATGCACTTGCAGATGTAAGAACATAAGACCAGCCGCACTGGATCAGGCCATAGGCCCATCTAGTCCAGCTTCCTGTATCTCACAGCGGCCCACCAAATGCCCAGGGAGCACACCAGATAACAAGAGACCTGCATCCTGTTGCCCTCCCTTGCATCTGGCATTCTGACATAGCCCATTTCTAAAATGGTAAATCCCCACCCCAAACTTTCTGGGCACGCTATATAACCTGCCTGGCTGCTGGGCTCAGACAACCCTGCGGGATCCCACCATGACCTCCAGCACTTTCCTCCTGCTTGTGGGGCTCCTTGCTCCTGGACTCAGCCTGCCTCTTCTTCCTGGCCAGCAAGGTACAGGTGAGTGCAGTTCTCCAGCCACCCTGCAGGTCTTAGGTTCAGATCCTTTTCCCTCTTAGGGCCACCTGCATATTTATATTATGACAAATATGAAGGTGGGCAGGAAGCAGGGGCTGTCACCTGGCTTTTTTTATCTCCAAATGCAGGCAGCTCCACACCTAGGAGTACACAGCCTGTCCACCCATGAGATGTGACAGAATTCCCTCCTACAATGCCTGGTTTTCTTCCCTGAGGGGAGGTTTCTGCATGCAAGAAGTTATGAGTCCCCTCTCCTCAAGGCTTCTCTTGCTTTTAGAGTCATTGTTTCAATGGAGCCTGAATTTTGTCTTTCATTTTGTCCATTTTGGGGGGGGGGGTTACTGAGTGTTCTCCTGCAACTGTGAGAATTGCAGAGATGGCACAAAGACAGAACTTGGAGGTGTCAGGGAAGAATGTGCCACCCCAGATTTCCTTGGACAATTCTGGGCAGGTGGCTTTTTCTCACAGTCAAGGGCTGTCAGAATGCCATAGTTTGGTTAGCCTAATTCAGATTAATTACTACCCTAGGGGTGTGGGGGACACACACAAATTGGATTCCTCTGCATAATGTAGCTTGGCTCAGTTACTCGAGCCACGTGCTGTGGAAAGGCTCCCTGATGGTGGAACACTGGCCTGGACAGTGGAAACAGAAGTTGGTGGGGTGGTGGACTGCTGGGGAGAATGTCCTTTGCTGCTCTGGTTCTGATAAAAGAACACTGAACTTCACCAGGCACCTGTGGTGATGTAGTGACAACATCTGACACCCAGGGGTACAACATTTTGAACACCCCCCCCGAATCTCAGAAGGCCTTAGAAAGCCATCTTGAGTTTTCAGCATAAACCAGAAGTGCTTTTTCAAGTGCTCTGTCTTGAGGCCTGTTGATGGTTAGGAAGAGAGCACACAGCCTTCCGAGCCTCACAAGGCTGCTTTAGGCCTAAGGTCTGCCACTGGGGGTGTGAAATGGCACCCCATCAAGGGGTTGTACTGAGGGCAAACGACCCCCCCCCAGCCTCTCTTTAGCTACACCACTGGACACCTGCTTGCTTCCATTAGTGAAGGCTAGTGGATGAGGACTTCTTGCAGTCCTTGACTCTGCTGTAAGAAAGAGTCCGTCAGAGTGTTCCATGGTAGCAGATTCTTTGGGTTACCCAGCAGGGGCTGTTGCAGGTATGCTGTTTAATGGGGTCACTGCAAGAAGGGAGCAAACAGCAGGCAGGATGGATGAGCCCATGGAGGGGCTGGAGGTGGTCAATTCATAGAGATACATTGAAGGCCATGACCCTGTGAGCAGAAAGAAAGAAAAGAGACAGCGGATGGGTGAGTATGGGCCTGACGTGGCTTTTTGTATTCCTCAGGTGACAGCCATGGTGCGTCCCTGGATTTCAACCCCTCTAACTACCTTCAAACTGGTCCAATACGTGACCAGTTGGAAAATTTTCCGTCTCTGTCGTTAACGAGGAAGTGATTCTCAAGTGCTCATTTACACCCGTATCTCTGTGAATCTCCTGAAAGGCAGGTAAGGAGTGAAGGGGCTTCCTCTGCTCAGAAGCAGGGCTGGCCTTAGGAGCTGTGGGGCCCAAGTGGAAACTTTTTTGTTCAGCAGCCAGGCAAGCCCCGGGATTCTCTGGGGCAAAGACCTGACAGTTAATCTGGCACAGAACAGATGCAAAATTCATATTGTCAACATACCAGGTAGAATTGTTAAGATGGAGGTTTCCGATGAATGTTTCAGAGGAGTTCAATTCAGCTTTCAAATAGCATTTCAACCCCTATTTCTGAAGGAAGGTAAGGCCAGAGTAGAACCGGCTCTACCTTTCCCCAGGGAGATGTTCTGTCCTGAAATGTGTGTGGAGAGTCCAGCATTAACCCCTGCCGTCTTGCACAACCCCACAGGAGCACTGATGGCAGATGACAGACCCTCATGGGATTGTGGAGACTGTCCCATCTCCTTCCTTCAAGAACGCCTTCTCCACATTCCTTCCACTGTTTGACCCGAACTGAATAACCTGGTCTTCCTTTTCTCCCTGCCACTCTCTTCTCCTCGACACTCCACAGGAAAAGAGAATGGCTCCCAGCATCTTCCGCTGCACATCCCACCAGGAGAAGATCTCCCTTCATCATGGACCAGCCAAGACCCTCACCTGCGTGGTCACAGGGCTCCGTCTCAAAGATATTTCCACCCATTGACCCAAGTACTCCAGACTGTCCTCATCCAGCACTGTGTCCCCTTCTCTAGCAGATTTCTCTGGCATTGGCACATATTTTCCCTGCATTCCCGTGTGGCCTAAGATTGAATAAATGATACCCCCCCCTGCAGATACCCCTAAGTGTAATCTATTTTTGGAGCACCATTGACTTGCATGGGGTGGGTGGGTGGGAACTGGAGAGGAGTAGTAAAGGGTCTACTATGTCTTTAAAAATGGCCTGAGGGCATGGTTGCCATCAGGGGAGAACTCACAAGTAGCCCATCTTTTTCATCCCACTTCTGTGTCAAACAGCTCAGAGCTGTGCATGTGGAGTCACATCAACCCAAAGAGGGAGGTCAGGGAGAATGGAGAGAGAGAGAGAGAGAGAGAGAGAGAGAGAGAGAGAGAATGTTCAGGACCACTCAGTGAGCTTCATGGCTATGCTGTTCCACTACCTCAAACCATAAACCGCTGGTCCAAGTCCCACATTCTGTCTCCCAATTCACATTGGCTTTGCTCTGCACATGCTCAGAATGGCACGCTGCACTGCACAGTGTGGAATTCAGAAGCAAAGATACAGCCTTGACCATAAGAAATCAGTATCTCTATAGAACCTTTCCATGTGCAAAGCGCTTTAGACATGTTTGCTTGATGTCATCTCTAATCAGTGCTTCTCAAACTTTTGAGCATTGGGACCACTTCTTAGAATGACAGTCTTTTGGGACACACCAGAATGGCCCTGATTCAATGAACACAGCCCCCAGAATGGTCCCAGTCTGATGGAACTGGAGCCGGTAAATGCTCCACAACACAAGTTCCTCCCCCCCCCCCACACACACTAAAAAGGATCAAAACAGAGGCTTCAGCAGGTAAGGTGAACTTTTTTTCTTTTTCAGACTTGCAAATCCAGGTGGGTCCTGACAGTGATGTGGTTTAAACATAAGAATTTAAATTGAACTGGGAACTGGGTAGGGCTGAATATCTCACTTATTTTTTTGGAGGGAGGGGGTGTTATTGCAGGCAGCCTACAGAGCAAATTGACATGGTGGAACAGGGCTGGCTTCCCCTGATTTAATTATTTGTTTTTCATTAATTTAATTATTTATAATTATTTATTTTAATTTGCTTGGTGATGTCACTTCCAGCCATGACATCACTTGAAAAAAATACTTAATTATGTCATAGGGGGTGACAAAAGTTTATGGGTCCCGTGTGTCAAATGACCTAACTATGCCACTGCACCCCAGACTCCAGGCTACTAAGCACATCGGTTGAGGATCATGGGCTTAGGGAGGTGAAGCAATCAGGGCAGCACCCACCATGCTCTGCATCCAGCCATAAACCAGCCCGCTCACTAATCAAGCACCATGTAGTGTCACACCTGTTCCTCTTCGCCAGGAAGCAGAACTTTTCTCTCAGGGGCTCAGGCATCTCTCTCCCTGATTTGGAGTCTGGGACACCCAGAAATCACAGCAGGTTCTCCATCTGGGAGGTCAGATTTGTTAACAAAAATTCCCCAATCCCTTAGCCCCTGCAGCAATATTTGTCCCTGCGCTAGAGAGAGAACCAGCCAACCTGACCAGAGAAAATGGTGTCTGAGCAGTTGAAACAAAACAATATTTAATAATCCAACTAAAACAAGGAACTAGAAGGAAGGCAAATGGGAAGTCAGAAAAGGTAGGTACACAGGTAAGTAGGTAAAAAACAAAACACTTCTTTCCTTCACAGCAACAAACCTTCTCCTTCCCAGAACCCAAAAACTCTCTCTGCTTCCTGTCTAAAGACCCTCCCTGATTCTTCCACCTAGCCAGGCTTCCCCTTTCAGAGGAGCTCTTTGAATGTTCTAAAAGGCCCCCCCTTCAGTCAAGTATTCTAAGTACAAATGAGAGGTGGACCTCTTGAGTCATTTACCTGTTCTGGATGGAAAGAACAGCAGTCTTGTTGCACTGGATTCTAAAAACAAAGTCATTTTATTTTAAAATGTTCTTAGATCTACTTGCACCAGTAGCTCACATGGACTCTTTAGCACACGTTTTGATATAAAATATTTTATATTGGGGGGGGGGGTGCAAAAATGTTTCCAATTACACCTCCATAGCACCTAAGGCCAACCCTGCTTCTGAGCAAAAGAAACCCCTTCAATGCCTACCTGCCTTTCTGGATAGCCTTTCGCACAGCCCCATTAATAGGTACAGATTCACCACGATAAGCCCCTGCTACCTGCCCAACTCCATCATTCACAGCATAGTTTAAATATGCAGTTGGCCCTAAGAGGGAAAAGGATCTGAACCCATGACCTGCAGAAGGCTGGAGAGCTGCACTCACCTGTTTCTTGCTGACCAGGAGGAAGAGGCAGACTGAGCCCAGGAGCCAGAAGCCCCCCCAGCCCCAAGGAAGGTGCTGCAGGGCATGGTGGGATCCGTTTTGACATGCACGTTGGGGGAAGAATACCAGGCAAATCTCTAACAAAAACCCTTGACTTCCAATGGGCGGACTTTCCTCAAATGAGGAGACTGGTTGGAAGGAGGTTGAAAGGGAAGGTAAAAAGAGTCCAATCTCTCCAGAGTGCATGGAGGCTGCTTAAAACAACAGTAATAGAGGCCCAGCAGAGGTGTATACCGCAAAGAAAGAAGGGCTCCACTAAATCCAGGAGGGTGCCCGCATGGCTAATGAGCCAAGTTAGAGAGGCTGTGAAGGGCAAGGAAGCTTCCTTCCGTAAATGGAAGTCTTGCCCTAATGAAGAGAATAAAAAGGAACATAAACTGTGGCAAAAGAAATGTAAGAAGGTGATAGGGGAGGCCAAGCGAGACTATGAGGAACGCATGGCCAGCAACATTAAGGGGAATAATAAAAGCTTCTTCAAATATGTTAGAAGCAGGAAACCCGCCAGAGAAGCGGTTGGCCCTCTGGATCGTGAGGGAGGGAAAGGGGAGATAAAAGGAGACTTAGAGATGGCAGAGAAATTAAATGAGTTCTTTGCATCTGTCTTCACGGCAGAAGACCTCGGGCAGATACCGCTACCCGAACGGCCCCTCCTGACCGAGGAGTTAAGTCAGATAGAGGTTAAAAGAGAAGATGTTTCAGACCTCATTGATAAATTAAAGATCAATAAGTCACCGGGCCCTGATGGCATACACCCAAGGGTTATTAAGGAATTGAAGAATGAAGTTGCAGATCTCTTGACTAAGGTATGCAACTTGTCCCTCAAAACGGCCACAGTGCCAGAAGATTGGAGGATAGCAAATGTCCAAAGATGGTGGAATGCCTCATCAAAGATAGGATCTCAAAACACATAGACGAACAGGCCTTGCTGAGGGAGAGTCAGCATGGCTTCTGTAAGGGTAAGTCTTGCCTCACAAACCTTATAGAATTCTTTGAAAAGGTCAACAGGCATGTGTATGCGGGAGAACCCGTGGACATTATATATCTGGACTTTCAGAAGGCGTTTGACACGGTCCCTCACCAAAGGCTACTGAAAAAACTCCACAGTCAGGGAATTAGAGGACAGGTCCTCTCGTGGATTGAGAACTGGTTGGAGGCCAGGAAGCAGAGAGTGGGTGTCAATGGGCAATTTTCACAATGGAGAGAGGTGAAAAGCGGTGTGCCCCAAGGATCTGTCCTAGGACCGGTGCTTTTCAACCTCTTCATAAATGACCTGGAGACAGGGTTGAGCAGTGAAGTGGCTAAGTTTGCAGACGACACCAAACTTTTCCGAGTGGTAAAGACCAGAAGTGATTGTGAGGAGCTCCAGAAGGATCTCTCCAGACTGGCAGAATGGGCAGCAAAATGGCAGATGCGCTTCAATGTCAGTAAGTGTAAAGTCATGCACACTGGGGCAAAAAATGAAAACTTTAGATATAGGCTGATGGGTTCTGAGCTGTCTGTGACAGATCAGGAGAGAGATCTTGGGGTGGTGGTGGACAGGTCGATGAAAGTGTCGACCCAATGTGCGGTGGCAGTGAAGAAGGCCAATTCTATGCTTGGGATCATTAGGAAGGGTATTGAGAACAAAACGGTTAGTATTATAATGCCGTTATACAAATCGATGGTAAGGCCACACCTGGAGTATTGTGTCCAGTTCTGGTCGCCGCATCTCAAAAAAGACATAGTGGAAATGGAAAAGGTGCAAAAGCGAGCGAATAAGATGATTACGGGGCTGGGGCACCTTCCTTATGAGGAAAGGCTACGGCGTTTGGGCCTCTTCAGCCTAGAAAAGAGAAGCTTGAGTTGGGACATGATTGAGACATACAAAATTATGCAGGGGATGGACAGAGTGGATAGGGAGATGCTCTTTACACTCTCACATAATACCAGAACCAGGGGACATCCACTAAAATTGAGTGTTGGGCGGGTTAGGACAGACAAAATAAAATATTTCTTTACTCAGCGCGTGGTCGGTCTGTGGAACTCCTTGCCACAGGATGTGGTGCTGGCGTCTAGCCTAGACGCCTTTAAAAGGGGATTGGACGAGTTTCTGGAGGAAAAATCCATTATGGGGTACAAGCCATGATGTGTATGCGCAACCTCCTGATTTTAGGAATGGGTTAAGTCAGAATGCCAGATGTAGGGGAGAGCACCAGGATGAGGTCTCTTGTTATCTGGTGTGCTCCCTGGGGCATTTGGTGGGCCGCTGTGAGATACAGGAAGCTGGACTAGATGGGCCTATGGCCTGATCCAGTGGGGCTGTTCTTATGTTCTTATGTTCTCCATGGACCTAATCCACCCAATGGGGAGTGCAAGAGAAATGTTCTGTCCCTAAACTTGTGTGGAGATTCCAGTACTAAGCCCTGTCTTCCTGTACAACCCCTCAGGAGCACTGACATCAGTTGCCACCCTTTCATGAGAACTTGGGGACTCACCACATTGGCTCCCAAATTACAGAGATAAAGAGTGATAGTTTTTCTTATATCTACAGCTAGTTGAACATCCCTCCATATGAGCTGAACCCAGGGAATGAAATTTCCTGCACGATAGTCTATGAAGGCATCCCCATGAAGTTCACCCAGAAAATTGTGTAGAAATCCCACGATCAGGAATGAAGACCATCCTCAACCAGCACTGCCCCAGAACTGTCTCTAGCATTATCACATGCCTATGTGGCCTGTGGCTGAATCAATGAGAGCCCACTCACAGATATCTCCAGGGGTGATCTGTTTTTTGGGAGCACCATTGATTTGTGGGAGGTGAGTGGAAGTGGAATGAAGAAGGGAGATGGAAGGGTCCATGTCTCAGAATCTGGCATCAGGACAAGGTTGCTCTCAGGTTGCTCTCATGTGTCTCAGTAGACACATGAATCCCACCTTCTTCATCCCACTTTTTTTTGGTCAATGACATCACAGTTGCATATGTGGGGTTGCCCCATTATATCATCACATCAACCCAGAGAAGGAGGGGAGGGACACTACAAACACTGAGCTTGATTGCTATGTTGTCGTTTGAACTCAGCTCATACACACAGGAGTTAAGCCCAACATTCTGTCCCCCATTTCACACTGGCTTCTCTGCACATGCTCAGATGAGCTCTCTTCTCACTGTACAGAGCAGAATTCAGAACAAAAGAGACATGCGTGACATTAATAAATCTTTGCATTTCTGTAGCCAGTTTTCAATGTGCAAAGCCTATTATCATGATCTACTCCTTACAACAGCTCAACCTGGTGAGGATTAACATCTGCTCTGGTGGCCCCTGAGCCCTCAGTACCATCCCAAGCGAGGAGGTTCATATCACACAGGACATCCCTTCCCTTGGGGTAGCTGGTGGGGGACAGATGAGCACCTGGAAGCCAGGAAAGTGAAGCTATGAGGGACTTGGGGGTTCAGTTCAAGACACATCTGCTGCTACCCCTTCTTGAGGGTTGGCAGGTTTCTTGAGAGTCTCTGGACAAGTTCAGCCTGGAGCTGCATGTCCACCGGGACCCACTTTTTAGAAGGAGAATCTGTCAGGACCCACCTGAAGTGATGTCATGACTGGAAGCGGCATCATCAAGCAGGAAATTTTTCACAATCTTAGGCTGCAATCCTACCCACACTTACCCAGGAGTAAGTCCCATTGACTGATTGAAATGCATGAGTTAATTCTTTCTTTAAAACCTGGTAAAGCTTCTGGGCCCGATAACATTTTGAATGAGACTTTGACTAATAATCCCAAATGGTGGGCTGAACCACTTGCATCTTTTTTTTACTTTGGTTAATTCCACCGGTCGTTTTCCCCATGCCTGGTTGTCATCCATTCTTATTCCAGTTTATAAAAAAGGTGATCCTTCATTGGGGTGGTTTGGCAGCAAGGCGAGGGGTGGAGGGGCCCAAGTGTGGGGCTGCTTTTATTAAGGCTGCCAGCATTTGATGCTGAGGGGTGTGTCTCTGTCCTTTTTAACCTTCAGCTCCTGCAATATTATGACGTCCACAGGAGGGCAGTAGAGAATTGGCAGAGAATCTCTCAAAACTCCTTAGCACAGTGGTTCTCAAACATTTAGCACCGGGACACACTTTTTAGAAGGAGCATCTGTCAGGACCCACTGGAAGTGATGTCATGACCGGAAGTGGCATCATCAAGCAGGAAATTTTTCACAATCCTATGCTGCAATCCTACCCACACTTACCTAGGAGTAAGTCCCATTGACTGTCATTGTTAAAAGAATATACATAGTAGCTTGTTAATAGTACAGACCTGTAACATTTCCCCAAATACTGTCACATACCATGGCAGCATCAGGTCTAATATATTAAAAATATGAATGGGGACCCACCTGAAATTGGCTCGTGACCCACCTAGTGGGTTCCGACCCACACTGAGAAACACTGCCTTAGGAAGTAGAAAAGTGTGAGTAGAAGGGACTCAGGGCCCCAGACTGCAACTGAGTCAAGGAAATGGCTCTTTTGTCCTGGGACAGGTGCAGCTTTTCAAACCCTTCCATGTTGAGCTGCACCTGCCAAAATTCCGTCTTCTCTGCAATGGTTAAAGATACAGCCACTCTGCCCCCTTTGCAGCTGGTCACCCTGTGGGAAGGAGATGCTGTGTGGGGGGGCACTGCAAGCCCTCCTGTTGGCCTCACATCTCCCAGTCCTGGTGTGTCTGGCCTTCCGGTTCTGGCTTCTACAGAACTCTCTTTAAACTTCTGCTGACCATATCCCTCAAGTCAGGGCTTCTCAAACTAGGGGGTCGCGACGCCCCAGCCTGAGGGCCCTGGATTGCCTCCCTAAGGGCAGGGGGAGGCAGCGCTAAGGGAGCTGCAGGGACTGGCGTGCACTTAGCAGTCCCTGCTGCAGCGTCCTGGGGGTGTCTGCAGGCTCCCCACGTCTTCCAAAGTGAAAGCGCAGCCATTGCGCTCCACTTCCAGGGAGACACATCGGTCAGAGGTGGATGTCTGTCCCTATTCATACAAGAATTTAGCTGGGACGGGGGACGGGGCTGACCTGCCCACATTGGCTGTGCTGTCTTACGATTGCATTGGAAGGCTTCCCGCATGGTCTGGGGCGCTGTGTGGATGCAGCACTCAGGCCATTTGTATCCCTGCCCCCCTCCAGGCCCACCACTGACAAGCGGTCCCTGTGTCAGCACTACAGATCCGAAAAATGTTATATACTTCACACTTGTGTTAACTCAGATTCTGGTGTGGTAAGCAAAATGGTGGCCCTCCACCAGTGTTTTGGAGGTAGGGGTTCTCTTTGCCTAGCTCCGTCACCACCCAAGGCAGCAGGGTTGGTGCTAGACCAGCATCATGAATGTTGGGTCCCACTGTATTGGAATCACAGACCAGCTGGTGAGGAGGTAGGATGTGGTTTCAGCAGTGGCCTCTTTAAGGGTGAAGGCCTGGGCATTTCAGCAGGGAGTGTGCTGCACAGCTGCAGCCACTTGAAGGCCACAGGGCCCTCAGGCATAAAAGCACCTGATGAAGGGAGAGCTGGATGTGGGTAGCAGAAGGAGCAAAACTTGAGGAAGGGCAGACTGGATTATTGGACTGAGGAATTGATGGGTGAATGGACTTTGGAGACTGCTGGAACAGACTTTGGAGAAACTGGAGTTTGGTGTGTGGCTGCTGTGCCCAAGACCTGCTGTAGTGGTGGGAGGCTGCTGGCAGGAGAGAGGACCTCTGCAGGTTGAAGAGGCAATCTACCCTGGAGGTGGGGTCCAGCAGGACTGCAAGGCAGAAACAGGGTCATTTCTGTTTAAATGCCTTGTAAGAGGGGGGGGGGGGAAGGAAAGCACCAGAATCCAATCCCCTACCTTTGTGCTGTTTAACTGCACCAGTTGCAAGCTTCTCAGGGTTACAAATAGCTATAAAGACACACTTCCAGGTTTCTGGCTCCTCCATACTCACCCCAGAATACATGAGTATACACTATTCTGCATTCAGCCACGAGGTGGGCCGAATAATGGAATCTAACGGAATAAATTTATCCCAAAAGGAGCAATGGAAGAGCAAGAAAACTGGACGTGGGTCTTTAAAGCCCCAGGGAGCACAGCAGATAACAAGAGACCTCATCCTGGTGTCCTCCCTTGCATTGGCATTCTGACATAGCCCATTTCTAAAATCAGGAGGTTGCACATGCACATCATGGCTTGTAACCCATAATGGACTTTTTCTCCAGAAATGTGTCCAATTCCCTTTTAAAGGCATCTAGGCCCAATGCCATCATCACATCTTGTGGCAAGGAGTTCCACAGACCAACTACACGCAGAGTACAGAAATATTTTATTTTCTCAGTCCTAACTCTCCTCACAAACAATTTTAGTGGATGTCCCCTGGTCCTGGTATTATGTGAGAGGGAAAAGAGCATCTCTCTATCCACTCTATCCTTCCTGTGCATAATTTTGTATGTCTCAATCATGTCCCCCCTCAGGCGCCTCTTTTCTAGGCTGAAGAGGTCCAAACACCGTAGCCTTTCCTCATAAGGAAGGTGCTCCAGCCCAGTAATCATCTTAGTCGCTCCCTTTTGCACCTTTTCCACTATGTCCTTTTTGAGATGCGGCGACCAGAACTGGACACAATACTCCAGGTGTGGCCTTACCATAGATTTGTACAACGTCATTATAATATTAGCCTTTTGTTCTCAATACCTTTTCTAATGATCCCAAGCATAGAACTGGCCTTCTTCACTGCCGCTGCACATTGGACACTTTCCTTTCATGCTGCTGACAGAGTCATGGTTTTGCATCTCTCTCTTTGAATTGACCATTTCCAGGCCATCCACTGACTCACCCACTCTGCATGTTTGGCCCCTTCTTGCTTTTCCAGTAGTGACTCCATTAACCGGAATACCTGCAACAGACTCAGTGGGAAAAACGCAGGGATCTGCTGCCATGGAGCACTCCAAGAAACTCTTTCTTAAAGTCAAGTCAAGGGAAGCAAGAAGTCCACCTCTGCCGGCCATCATGCAAGGACACAAGAAAGTGTCCAGTGGCATAGTTAAGGATGGGCCAGGAGGTCAACTGCCCAGGGTACCACACCTTGAGGGGGTGTCAACTTGCACCTCCAATGGTGGACCTGAGGTGGAAAAGCAGTCTTCTGAGGCTTGGGAAGGCAGAGCACAAACTTTGCGATCATCAGAAGGCCTCCTGAAGGCCTTAGAAAGGCATTTCCAGTTTTTGCTGAAAACCAGAAGCGCATTTCTAAGGTCGGTCTGAGGTAGCCATTTTCAACCACTGTGCCGTGGCACACCTTGTCTGCAGGTGTGCCGCAGAAGTTTGGGGGACAGTCATATATAAGTGGAGCCAATGGGGATATGAGCCCCCCACCAGCAGCATGGTGTACCTTGTCAATTGTCAAAAACCTGATGGTGTGCCCTGACAATTTTAATGCCTTGTCAGTGTGCCGCAAGGTGAAAAAGGTTGAAAAAGGTTGAAAATGGCTGGTCTGAGTTCAGGGGTGTTATGAAATTTAGGTCCCCCAAGTGCCAGGTGGTGTAGCTACATCACTGCAGGTGTCTGTTGAAGTTCAGTTTTCCGTTCTCAAGATCAGAGCAGCAAAGGACAGTGTCCCCAGCAGGCCACCAACATGACCAACCTCTGCTTTGAAGATCCAGGCCTAAGTAGGTGCAGTGGCTGAGCTCAGGCAGTGACGAAATCTCGAAGACTGAACCACTGCCAGGGACAGAAGGGTCATTTTTGCACATATCATGAGCAGTGCCAACCTCTGGGGGGTGCAGAAAGTCCCACAGATGCCTCTGCAGGGTTCCCCAAGCCTCAGAAAGCGTAAAAAAAAAAGATCAGAACCCGCTTCCGGTTTTGACACTGCAGTGACTCTCTGGGGCCAGCGGGAGGGGGTGGTTCCACTATGGCAGAGGCAATGTGCACAGGGGTCGTGGGTTGGCAATGGGCCCCTGGCTGCTGGTCCTGCTGCTAACCCTGGTTACAGATCTGGAAATCTAAGATGGGTCAGTCTGAACACCTGAAAATCAGAGCAAGGCAGGTCTGAAATGCAAAGGCAAAACAGCACTGCAGAGAGATGGCAGCTCAGGCAGGGAAGCCTCCCAAAAGCCACGTCTGCAAGTCTTCATTTACTTGTTGACTTTTTTGGCTTTACAGTCATGACCTGTGACTTTCAATTAAGTGATTTATTTACTGCTTCTTTGAACAAGATCTTCTTTGGCGCAGCAGATGTACCTTTTCCACCCTCCTTCAGACAGAGCATTCAGAAACGCACCAATTAATTCACCTGCTGTGCCCGCAGGCAGTCTTTCCTCTGCCACGTCTGTATTCTCTTTGTGTCCAAATGGAGAATGTGGAGTTGCAGGAGAGGCTGAGCCGGATCCCATTCCAGTCATGCTGACAAGCCCAGACCCCCCCAATTACTTCCAGTGAAAGCAGCAAAGGCAAAACACAGGTTTGCCTTGCAGTTAGTGACAAAGGGCACAATCCATCAGAAGTAGGTTCCATTGTGTTCAATGGGACTAACTCCCAGGAAAGTGAGGTTAGGATTGCAGCCAAGGAAGATCTTTCATGGGGTGGGCAGGAAGACAAATCCTTGTGCCCATGTTATGTGAAATTAAACTATGGGTGCGGGAACCAAGTGCACTGGCTCAAGACAGAACTAGGAGCTGGCATGAAATGAGGAGAAAGGCTAGGCCAGTGTTTCTCCAACTGTGGGTCAGGAACCACTAGGTGGGTCACGAGCCAATTTCAGGTGGGTCCCCATTCATTTCAATATTTTATTTTTAACATAATAGACTTGATACTACCATGGCATGGGACTGCATTTGGGAAAATGTGACAGACCTGTACTTTTAACAAGCTACTATGTATGTTCTTTTAACAGTGATAGTCAATGGGACTTACTCCTGGGTAAGTGTGGGTACATAAGAACATAAGAACAGCCCCACTGGATCAGGCCATAGGCCCATCTAGTCCAGCTTCCTGTATCTCACAAAAGTCCACCAAATGCCCCAGGGAACACACCAGATAACAAGAGCCCTGCATCCTGGTGCCCTCCCTTGCATCTGGCGTAGCCCATTTCTAAAATCAGGAGGTTGCACATGCACATCATGGCTTGTAACCCATAATGGACTTTTTCTCCAGAAATGTGTCCAATTCCCTTTTAAAGGCATCTAGGCCCAATGCCATCATCATATCTTGTGGCAAGGAGTTCCACATACCAACTACACGCCGAGTAAAGAAATATTTTATTTTCTCAGTCCTAGCTCTCCTCACAAACAATTTTAGTGGATGTCCCCTGGTCCTGGTATTATGTGAGAGGGAAAAGAGCATCTCTCTATCCACTCTATCCGTCCTGTGTATAATTTTGTATGTCTCAATCATGTCCCCCCTCAGTCACCTCTTTTCACCATCATGCAAGGACACAAGAAAGTGTCCAGTGGCATAGTTAAGGATGGGCCAGGAGGCCAACTGCCCAGGGTACCACACCTTGAGGGGTGTCAACTTGCACCTCCAATGGTGGACCTGAGGTGGAAAAGCAGTCTTCGGAGGCTTGGGAAGGCAACTTTGCGATCATCAGAAGGCCTCCTGAAGGCCTTAGTAAGGCATTTCCGGTTTTTGCTGAAAACCAGAAGTGCATATCTAAGGTCAGTTTCAACCACTGTGCCGTGGCACACCGTTGTGTCACGACTTGTCTGCAGGTGTGCTGCAGAAGTTTGGGGGACAGTCATATATTAGTGGAACCAATGGGGATATGAGTGTTCCCGAATGAACACACACACGATTCTTTGGATTTTGGAGAGGCAATCAAACAGGCGACAGGAGAATTCAAAGGACTTCTTACGTTTACTCTCGTTTGCAAACGGGACCCTCCACAAACACACACACACACACGTGGAGAGACCCCGAACAATTACAATGATGCTGGTTTTATAGGGTAGACTAGGTAGGGGAGGGGGGACAAGAGAGCACGCAAAGAGAGCAAAACACATCCATGGCAAGCATAGGTAGCTTGCCAATAGCCCCATTGCAGGGCTACTTCCCATCCCCCCAAAAGTCACTGGCAGCTGCCCGGCACGCTTAGGATGCTGCAGCAGCCATTTTTGGCACCACCTGTGTGCTGAGTAGCTCAGAATCGGGCTGTGAGTGAATTACACAGCTCTTTTGGAACAGAGATCTAAGACTAGATTACAAAGCAGCATATTGCAGAAAATCCCTTAAGAAAGAGACGGAGGGCCCGATCCTGTCCAGCTGTCCAGCTCTGATGCAATTGTGCAAACAGGGCGTGAGTTGCATCCTGCAGTTGGAGGGGCAGTCACGGAGGCCTCCTCAAGGGAAGGGAACGCTTGTTTGGGCACTAGAAAGATGGGTCAAACCCAAGCTCCAGGCACAGTGAATCAATTAATTTGCAGGTTCCTGAACGTTCTGTCCCAAGGAGTGCAGGAAAGGTGCAAAGATGATCTTGTTCACATAAGCAATAATGAAATCACTTGTTTGTCATGTCTGTAAAGTCACAAGCCGTGATGGGAAAGAAAGGACATTGCAGCTTGAAAGGTATTATTCTGGCTGCTTCCCAACAATCCACGTATGTCTTATGAGAACAGGATAATAAAATCTCTGGCCCGATGGGAAGATGCAGTACAAATGGGAGTGAGGTGTGCCATTCTTTTTTACGAGTAAGACCCCCACGGGGAACCAGGAATATCCATGTGTGTTGTCCCTTTCTTTAGTTAACAGATTTGTTTGTCACTCTTATGGCCATACAGACACTCTGAACCCTTAGCAACAAAAAGAGAAAAAAATATTCTGGATCAATTAAAACCATGACTATAAAATGGACAAAAACCATCTAGGATGCAGGGCACCATTTCTCCTCAGGGGGACAGATAGAGTAGTGGCATAGCCAGAGGGGGTGCAAAGCACTCAGTTTTGAAGGGAGCCACACCGCAGTGTGCAAGGGGCCCCTCCCACTCCCCTTTGGATGCTCCCCTCCCATGTGGGGAGCAGAACAGAGGTGTGCGCCCCTTGCATACCGCAAAACATAGTGCTTTGCACTCCCTCCAGCTACGCCATTGAGATGGAGGGGGGAAGACTGAAGGAGGAGCATTCAGTCATGGGACAAATATAGGAAGTCTGATGTGACACCACTCAGCACAAGTGAGATTTGGGTTGACCTGGAGAAAATCGGAATATCTCAACCAACAAAGTGCAACTTGCACAAGAATTGGCAAGTCCCATCTATAAGAAGATTTCCAAGGAGACAGGTAAGGGGGAAACTCTGTCCTTTGGGGCTGCTCTCCGTGAAGCTTGGAAGTTCTTAACCATTCTTGGGAACGTACACATAGCACTTCAGATAGCTTGAGGGTCTTCATTTCCTGCTTCAGGACCTCTGAACACACTGGGAAATAGGCTCCATCAGGCACCCTAAATCTGGCAGCTCCCAAATATGTTGCTCCAGATTGCATTTGTGTCTAAGTCAGGGGTGTCAAAATCATTTCGTACCGAGGGCCAAATAGCATTCATTATGTCTGCTGAGGGCCAGAAGTGGTCATTGGGCAGGAAGTGATGTCATTAAACAGGTCAGAACCTGTAGCATTTTGGTGCTACATGAGGAGCAGCCTGAGATGCTGCGTTAACATGCTGAGATGCTGCGTTAACGAAAACATTAAAACTCAATCAGTTGGTTAAAATGGGAACATCATTACACGTTAACTAACACAACATTTTGCTTCTTTACTTAAATTGGCTAAAATACAATTGAAGGTTTCACTTTTACATATCAGAACTTTTCAAAAAATAATAACACATCATTAAACTGGTTTTCATGGGCATACAGAGTTGTTATGGCTTTGAATTCTGTTTTTTACATACTGAAATCAGATAAGTCTTTTGTAGTTCATTGGGAACTGCTGTAGTGTACAGGTTGTGATTGTGCCATGGCATTTTCAAATGTTGTTTAAAAGTTCTTTGGTTCCTTTTTCCATCATGACAAGCAATTGCTTCTGGGTTTTTTTTGAATGTCAATGTTTTTTTTAATCTTTCCATGATGCTAAAAGTGGGACTGCTTAGGCCTCCCCCTTGTCTCTTGCTGTTATGGGAGGTAATCAAGGCTTGAGGCCTTGTTGCTGGGTTGTTTGGTTTTGAGTTTTGTTTTTGTAGCTGGAAATTGGAAATTGGATTCTTTTCTTTTCAAGCCTTGGTTCTCCTGGCTGATGGAACACACGTGTTGGCTCCAAAACGTTTCTATAAAATTAAACACAATAACAACACAGCCTGCCCTAAATTCTTAATGGGGGTCTGGGCTTGTCCCTTTTTTGGGTTTCATAATTGTCTAACATATGGGTTAGTTACTTAATTTATTGGCTAAAAGGCAATACTGTGCCTTTTTGTGGAGGGTGCTTTTCTTGAAAAATGAATCCTTTCTGCATCTAATATTAAACAAACAAACAATTACATTGTCATATCCCTCATTTTAATTCTTTTAAAAAAATTGGAAGATACACTTTGTATGTATTAGTGGGGAAAAAACATAAAACTAATTTTTCTTATGTGGGGTGCTATCTTTAAATACATATATTTCTCACTGGAAACAATTCTGTTTAATTTTATACATACATTATCGCTCTTATTTACATACTTTCAACAGTGGTATGGTACTTTTACCTTCGCTCACATGACCTCATTTATTAAAACTTACATGCTTTTGCCTTCTTTGTGAGATCTTAAACTTTGAACTTTTTGATGTAATTAAACCACCACAATTGACTTAAAATATTACTATTTGCTAATCATTTATACATATACATTAAAAAATAAAAACAACTAAATTGACTGGTATCTTTCTATACCAGATCTGGGGGATCTGATATGGTTTTCTTTAGATGGTATTCTGAAGAGGTTTGCAAACCGAAAAATTTAAACTGTCAGAGCATTTTTTTTTTCTTCTCTTCTGTGATTGAAAACACAGCAAGACTTTCACGGTTGTTTACAATTTCTTATCTATGTTTGGGAACACTGTGGTTTACTACTAAACTAAACAAACTGCTGGTGACTTTCGGTTTGCTTTTAATATTTAAAAACATAACTTTAAATGCTATAATGACTGCTACTAATGGGTAAAATGGTTAATAACTACAGTTTTAAAAAATATGGAATGAGAGATACTATGAAGTTTAAAATCTATCATAGTAGCTTCAACTTATGGGGAAAAAAGTTTGGGACATTTTTTTATGGAAACTTACCAAACTTAAAATGGCTGGTGGTTGCTGTCTTAAAGGGTGTGGAATAAATAACACTAAAAAAGATGGCTATGGTTTACTTACACGTTTTATAGCTCATCATTGGTTGTTGGTGCTTTTTATAAAATCTTTTTACTAATAATGTGGTTATGATGCTTTTTTCATCTTCAATTAAAAAATGGAACTGTTTTTTAAAGGCACTGGACCAAACTAAAAGGCCAGTGCTGTTGCTATTGTTGCAGCTTTTCTGAGCTCTTAAAGTGACTGGACTCACAGGACTCTCCTGCATTTGATGCAGGAATTAAAACTTAGGGGTTAGCCTTAAGGGCTTTTCTTACTATAAGATTTTTCTTAAGGTGATAGCTGGTTTGCTATATTTTACAAGTCTTTGGCATATACTAGTGATAATGCAATCTGTACCTATAAAAGGCACAGAATGAAGGGGAATTTATTGTTTTTTGAGGGCTTGCCTGTGGCATTGTACCACAGGGCAAATCATGGTTTTTTGTTCTGTTGAACTAATACACAAAAAAAGAGGAGGCTAACACAAAGTTGGGCTGTTAGAATTACTTTAAAGGAAAACTTGCTAATAATTTTTTTTTTTTTGTCCTTCCTTTAAGGTGGTTGATGCTTATGGAGCCATACTGCATTTTGTGCAGTAGTTAAAACTATGCGCTTTAGGAGCTTCTGATGGCTAAAAATGTGGCATCACGTTTTAAATAAAACGTATGCTTGATGGTTAGGATAAGAAGCTTGTGGTTTTGCTGTGTTAAATGCTTCTTCACCTAACAGCATGTAAAAAAGCTGTTTATGGTGGGGGGTTGGTTTGAACTATTGGAATGATGTCTGTCCTGACAAAGTCAGGAGCATTGGTATGCTACATTTAACTTTTTTGGCAGGGTGGCTGCTTATTTACTATACTTTGTGAATTGGCCACACCTGGAGTATTGTGTCTAGTTCTGGTCGCCACATCTCAAAAAAAAAAACATAGTGGAAATGGAAAAGGTGCAAAAGAGAGCAACTAAGATGATTACGGGGCTGGGGCACCTTCCTTATGAGGAATGGCTACGGCGTTTGGGCCTCTTCAATCTAGAAAAGAGATGCCTGAGGGGGGACATGATTGAAACATACAAAATTATACAGGGCATAGACAGAGTGGATAGGGAGATGCTCTTTACACTCTCACATAATACTAAAATCAGGGGACATCCACTAAAATTGAGTGTTGGGCAGGTTAGGACAAACAAAAGAAAATACTTCTTTACTCAGTGTGTGGTTGGTCTGTGGAACTCTTTGCCACAGGATGTGGTGCTGGCGTCTAGCCTAGACGCCTTTAAAAGGGGATTGGACAAGTTTCTGGAAAAAAATCCATTACGGGGTACAAGCCATGATGTATATGCGCAACCTCCTGATTTTAAAAATGAGTTATGTCAGAATGCCAGATGCAAGGGAGGGCACCAGGATGAGGTCTTTTGTTATCTGGTGTGCTCCCTGGGGCATTTGGTGGGCCGCTGTGAGATACAGGAAGCTGGACTAGATGGGCCTATGGCCTGATCCAGTGGGACTGATCTTATGTTTTTAAGTACAATCTGTACTTTTTGTGGCACAAAATGAGGAGGAGTTTACTATTTTTTAAGGACTGGCTTATTTTATTAAAGCAAGCTCCTAATTTTTGGGAATATCTGTTTGTGCTATTTGATTTAAAATTGAGGGCTTGCTCCATAATTAAATGGCTGCAAGGCTTGATTTACCTATTGTTAACACAAGATGGGGTTATTTTACATCATAAAAATTAAATTTGGATTTGGGAGGCCAAATTAACGTGGTTCCATGGGTTGAATTCGTTTGTTTACTTCAAGAAGTTTATACAAGTGTCTCCATTTTCTAAATGTCTTTTCTTATGACAAATATTGATATATTCTATGGACTAATGAAAAGAACAATATGTTTGACTTATAATTGTTCTTAAATTAATGTGTGAAATGCCTCCAATTTTTCTTTAGACAGAGGCTATTGCTTTACCTAAACTGGGCTACCTGGTAGCCAGCTAAGTGGCAGGACATTGCCTGTGGAATTGTGCCACATGGCAAATTATAGTTTTTATTCTAATAGAATAAATACACAAGGAGGATTATGGATAGCTTAAGAGTTTCTTTTGTTCTGTTTGCAAAGCACCACGTTTAAAGGTGCTTCTCTCGGAATACCGAGGGCATTGTTTTTGTTGTTCTTGTGGAAGTCTAGTTTTGGCTTTGCTGTGTGTTACCTATGCTTGCTTACTATGGAGTTCTTTTCTTACTAAGTTGGTACAAAGGGGGGAAAAATACAAGCTAACAAAAAGGGTTTTTTAAAGAGCACTTGGAGGAACACAGATTAGTGCTTTTAAGAGTTAATCTCTTGCTCTGTGGCTTGGGCTAAAGAGCAGTTTCTGGTAAGAGGATCAATGTATTACTGTTTATTTCCTCTAACTGCTTTACCACTGCAGAGTGAAAGTTTGGATGGTAAATTAAGTCCGTGACCTCTTAGAAGGAAACAAGGTGCTAAGCTTTGCTAAAGAGAAAAAAAATAGATCATTGCTGTGGTTTTGATAAGCTTATACTTACTTATCAATGCTATACTTACCTAGATAGTTGAGCTCTGTAATCCGTGCCGGGCGGATAAGCTAGTTGTTGTTGTGGCTCCTCTTTCAGGGTCAGACGCAGCAATGCATGAGGAGCAACCCAAAAAACAGGTTACTTGATTTTGTCGTGGCCCCTCTTTCAGGGTCAGACGCATGTGGAGCAACCCAGAAAACAGGTTACTTGATTTAGAAAAAAGTAAAGCAGCTTGTCTGTTATACTTGGCTGGCCCACGTCTGGGCACCCAGTATAGCCACAATAGTGTTAAGAAGCAACCTGACCTCAAAAGTCAGGATGCTTATAAAAGCAAGTGCAGTGAAAAATCAGAGAGGCAGCCACTAAAAGTTGTAATGCAAGGCTGCTTAAAAGGCACACAAGGGGTACCTTGTTGCCTGAGGGAGAGTGCTAAGACAGAAGCACTCTAAGGGATTGAAAATCATAACTGGAGCAAGTCAAGGCAATGAGTTCGGGGCAGAGGACAGGCCGTTTGATCAAGACCACCTGGCTCTACTGTACCTGCTCATTGCAGAAAGTCTCTGCCTGCTGCGCCAAATGTAGCAGTAATGTCACCTGGAGCAGCCCGAGACCCCGGAAGTCAAGGACTGCTTGATGTGGCGCAGAAGCCAGAGCAAGAAAGGATCCCCATTTGCTGTGCTAGATGTAGCAGCGAATGGGGAACAACAAAGAAAGTCAGGCTGCTAGAAATAAGAAAAAGCAAGGGTTCCTATGCCAGGGCACCAGAAGTCCCTGTGCTAGGGCTAGAAGTTGAAGAGGGTCCCTGTTCCAGGGCGCCAGATGTAGCACCTGGTCCCTGTTCCGGGAGCCAGATGTAGCATTTTGCAGAGAGTCTCTGTCCTAGGACAAGAAGTCTCTGTCCCAGGATTAAAGGTCCCTGTTCGGGCGCCAGATGTACCATTTTGGTGCTACATGAGGAGCAGCCTGAGATGCTACGTTGGTGTGGCAGAAAAGCCATGGCAAGAATTAGACAACAGACACAGGTTTCAGAGAGGTTGAAAGTGCTGGAAGCAGGAGCAGGAATGAAATCAAGGGAGAAGTGAAGTGCTGTCTCCCAGCTCCTGACCCAGCTATTTATTAAGTCTCAAAACACATGATATAAGGTTACATAGTTGGGGAATTTCCACAAAGATGCTACCTTGCTTCATACCAGCTAGTTCTAGCTTAAGCACAAACACATTCCTAGATAAGATTCTCCTTAACATCCTGTGTTTACAGGCTCTGGGCAAAGACCCTCAGCGTATCATCAAGGCCAAGAGTGTGCTCTTGTTCAGACGCAGGTGTGCCTGAGTCATTATTGCCAAATACTGCTAAGACATCTTAAACTTTAGTGCCTGTGCATGTATATTTACTACAAGAACCAAAAATAAGCACTTTTTCCTCACTTAGGAATTCATTAGCTGCAAATGACAGAAGAGAAAGTATGGAAATCTCGATCATATTTCAAGATACGGGAGAGCCCAATTTTCATGTGGGCTGCCCTTTCAGCAGTCATACCTCAGCACTGCTCAGCAACTGAGAGCCTAAGGGCCGGATAAAAAGGTTCCACAGGCCACATACGGCCCCCAGGCCTTATGTTTGACACCCCGGTTTAAGTGGTATAGCTTTAGCATTCCCAGGTTCGCCACGTGACTGAATGTGCCTTCATCACAACCCAGCCTCCTTCAGTCCCCTCGTATAAGAAACTAGGCTAGACCCTTTGCTATCTAGTTTTCCTTGTGGGGGTAATCTTTGCATGGAGGGGCAATAAGCTCTAGCGGTCTCCCACCACCCACAATGGTTTCTTTGGCTTTTATAAGCAGTGTTTGGATTGTTCCTGGTTTCCTCTTATTTTTATTACAAAGAAGAAGAAAGTTCAGAAAGCCCCATTGTCTCACTCCACATTTGGGTGACTAAAAGTCCTGCCCACCACTGCCAAAATCCCTTTCGCTTCCCCACTAGGCCACCAAAGCATGCCCTCCTTCTCACAGACTGCACATGGAGGCTATAAGCAGGGATGGGTACTTGAGTCCTGATTACTTTTCTCAAGTCCTGAAAACATGTGTTTTTCTGCGACTCTTGTCAACTTCAGTCACCAATGTCACTGCTCTGGTTGTGACTCGTGACAGTGACTTGGAAAATAGTCGCGATTGTAAGTGCTCAAGTCACGTAGTCTTGTGATTTTTGTGCCTGCGACTCGGTTTTGTGCCTGTGTGTGCTTGCTTGCTTTTCCCTGAGAGTGGAACGCTGACCTGGATATCACCAGACACCTGCTTGCTTGCTTCAGTGATGGCCGGCAGAGGTGGACTTGTTGCTCCCCTTGATTCTGCTGTGAGAAAGAGTCTCTTGGAGTGCTCCAAGGTAGCGGATCCCTCTGGGGTTACCCAGTAGGGCCTGTTGCAGGTATTCTGATTAATGGGATCACTACCGGAAAAGCAAGCAGGAGGCCAAAAGGCAGGATGGGTGAGCCCGTGGAGGGGCTGGCAGTGGTCAATTCGAAGAGAGACACTCAAGACCATGGAGCTGTAAGCAGAATGAAAGGAGAGAATGAGGATGGGCGGCCTTGGGCCTGACAAGGGTTTCTGTATTCCAAAATGACAGCCACGGTGTGTCTGCTGATTCCAGCACCTTTGACTTAACTCGACCTGCCCCAAACTCCATCAAAGGAATCCGGTTCTCCCGTGCAGGACCTGAGTGAAAACAGATGCTGATGGTGAGGAGCCCCAGCCAAGCCCAGAAGCAACACCCCTCTGCACACCTGGACCTGTTCTAGCATCTCTGAGAATTTCCAGGAAGGCAGGTAAGGGTGACAGGTTTTCTTCTGCTGGGAAGGTCTGTGGGATGGGCTGTCAATCAATAAGAGTGAACGTTCAGCAGCCATCCAAGACCAAGACCCAGGATTCTCTGGGCAGAAGCCCTGACATTTAACCTGGCACAGAACCAATACAAATTCACATTATCAACATACCAGGCAGAATTGGGGTTTATGAGGAAAGTTGAGGAGGAGTTTGATTTGGCTTTAAAAGAGCATTTCATTCCCTATTTCTGAATGAAAACCAGGCTGGAGTGGAGCCAACTCTCACCTTTCCCCAGGTGCCCCTGTCCACCTGAGAGAGGGAAACTACTGGGGAAAACAGGAGGACTCTGGGAATCCCTCCTGCAGCTTCCGTGGACCGAATCCCCCTCATGGGGAATACGTTCTGTCCCTAAATGTGTGTGGAGAGTCCATCACTGAGCTCTGCTGTCCTGCATAACCCCCTCAGGATCATTGATGGCAGTTGCCCCTCCTTTGTGTGGGGAAAATATGCAGGCGTGACACAGAAGTTTGGAGCACAACAGTTGAAAAATGCTGAAAAACTCATCTGGGTTCTGTGGCTCTGTTTCTGGGGCGACTCTCTTAGCAAGAACTTGTTGCTTTCTCTGCTGTGGTGGGGAAGAGGGACAGACCTGCAGTGGACTTTCCCAGCCCCACGCCCTGGGCAGATGTTTCTGCCGGACTCACACCACTTGGATTCTCAGAGAGGCACTGAAACCCTGGCAGGGGTTCAATCAGATCCCACTGTATTTCGTTTGCAAGTGGGGCTCACTTCTCACTGAAATGAGCAAAGACCTCAGGCTTTTACTTGGCATATGTACTCTTTGAGCTTGCTGGAGGAGGGAGGGGCGGTGCAAGGGGAGGGGGAGGGGAGGAGAGGGGAGGGGAGGAAACAGAAGAGGGACATGACAGTGGAGATGAGGAAAACAGGATAGATGGGAGGGGGAGGAGAGAGGCGGATTGGCACAAACTGGGTGCCAGCAGTTCATCAATAGGACAACCATCAGCAAGTTCCAGCAGGCTCAGCGTGCCTTCTGCTTGCATATGTGCTCTAGATTGGCTTTTGTTTGCCGTCATTTGGCCTTCTTCCTTGCTTAATGTTCTTTGCCCTTCCCCCGAGACTCAAACAGACCAGAACATCCTGTGAATTCTCTGGAGGCTCAAGATGGCCAGATCACCTTAAATATTTTATGTTGTCTAATACAGCCTTGAACTGGGCTGGGGTCCTGAGCTGGAGACCCGAAATCCCGAGGCTCTGGACCGCTGGCCATCTGTATACACAAAGGCCTGCGATGGCCCCTCCCCTTGAACTGTTGCCACCCCCCTGTGCGAAAATCCACCCCCCCCCCCCACTCACCTGAGGCTCACAGAGCCTCATGCAAGCCGGGGCTATCAACTCTGCTTCTGGGAAACCTCAGAGAGGCTTGCATGGCTCAGAGTTTGATTTGGCTTTGAAAGAGCATTTCAGTTCCTATTTCTGAATGAAAACGAGGCTGGAGTAGAGCCGACTCGCACCTTTCCCCAGGTGCCCCTGTCCACCTGAGAGAGGGAAACTACTGGGAAAAACAGGAGACTCTGGGAATCCTTCCTTATGAGGAAAGGCTATGGCGTTTGGGCCTCTTCAGCCTAGAAAAGAGCTGCCTGAGGGGGGATGTGATTGAGACATACGAAATTATGCACGGGAAGGATAGAGTGGATAGAGAGATGCTCTTTTCCCTCTCACATAACACCAGAACCAGGGGATACACCAGAACCAGGGGATATCTACTAAAATCAATTGTGGGAAGAGTTAAAACAGAGAAAATAAAATATTTCTTTACTCGGAGTGCAGTTGGTCTGTGGAACTCCTTGCCACAAGATGTGGTGATGGCATTGGGCCTAGAGGCCTTTAAAGGGAATTGGACACTTTTCTGGAGAAAAAGTCCATTGTTATCTGGTGTGCTCCCTGGGGCATTTGGTGGGCTGCTGTGAGATACAGGAAGCTGGACTAGATGGGTCTATGGCCTGATCCAGTGGGGCTGTTCTGATGTTCTTATGTATGGTGTGTCCCCTGATTCCAGCACCTTTGACTTCAAAGGGTTCTGGTTTTCCCGCATGGTACTTGACCGGGAATTGATGCAGTGGGTGAGGACCCCCAGCTAAGGCCAGAATAAACACCCCACTGCACACGTGAACCTGTTCTAGCGTCTGAGAATCTTCGGGATGGCAGGTACAGAGTGAAATTTTTTTTTTGCTGATAGAGTTAAGCATTTTGATTGCTCAAACCAACTAGACGGCCAAGAAGCTTTTGGCATTGTCTTGCCAGGCTCTCTGGGTGGCGCCACGTAGGCAATTGCTGGCAGGTACCCACCCAAATCTCTCCAGGAACGCTATATAGTGCCTCGGTTGCTGGGCTCAGACAACCCTGTGGAATCCACCATGCTTTCCACCACCTTCCTCCTACTTGTGGGGCTCTTTGCTCTGGGGCTAAGCCTGCCTCTTCCTCCTGACCAGCGAGATGCAGGTGAGTGTCGCTTTCCAGCCCTCCTTTGGGCCTCACATTTAGATCCATTTTCCCTCTTAGGGCCATCTACGTATTATTACCATGAAACACTGTGGATGGGGCAGGTCCCAGGGGCTTCACCTGGCTTGCTTATCCACAGATAAATGAACAGTGTCAAGGGACAGCCAAGGGCTCCAAGCACCTGCTTGCTTCTATCGGCTGGTCCACAGGTGTGGAGTTCTTGCTTTTAACTCTACTATCAAAAGCATCTTTTTTCCAAGGATGTGAGCTCCTGAAATAGCAGAGAACATGGGACATACAGAGCAAGGACAAATTGGGAGTGTTTCCTGCTTCATAGTGACAGAAAGATTTTGGTGCACTGATTGATGCACTGCAGAAACAGTCAAAGGTCTTTAGAGGGTTTGGAAGCTTTATTGATAGCTGATAGATGAATTCCAAGCCAATTGCATAGACCAAATATATGTTGGAAGGGTAAAAGATAAGAAGTGCTTCTTATCTTCTATCCTTCCAACATCTATTTTGTACATTTTCATATGTTTTTGCCAATCTACTTAGAGTCAAATATCATCTCAACATGATTTTATAAAAATTATCTTTAAGGTTTACATTCAAAGTAAATGTCAGTCTTTCAATCCACAGACTCTGTTCCTCTTGTATCTTAACAAGAATTGTCCATCAGAGTCTCCTCCTCCTGATGTTAATCCTGTTACACATCTTCTGACCTTCCCTCTTGTCCTCCTAAGTCCTTCTTGAATTTCTGCATAAAATCTCTTGCCTTTTGAACTGTATCCAGCCAGTAGATTCTTTGTTGAAATCTGAAAATCAAACCCTCCAGCTTTCCCCATCTAAACATAATTTCTTTTTCAGCTCTTCTGTCAAAAATACATAATCCTTCTACGGGCCTGATTCTATTCAATATTCCAGCACTAGTGCAGCTGCAATGCAGCCCTAAGGTAAGGGAACAAATGTTCCCAGACCTTGAGGAGGCCTCTTTGACTGCCTCCCTACCAAAGGATGTAGTGTTTGCTCCATTGGCTCAGCTGCACTGGCCCTGGAAAATCGGATAGGATTTGGCCCTAAGAGGGATCTCCTTCAAGATTATAACATGTCCTTGAGGACGTATTATTGAGGACAACATCCTTCAGTCTGCAGACTTGTTTTTGCATGTTTTTGTAACACCTTATCTCCCAGTTTCTTCCTACTAAAATGGATCAGAATGTCTCTAGCAGCTTTATGTAGTGTGGCAAATCTTGTATTAACTCTAAACCAGGTCAACTTCTGAATCAATGATTTGTTCATCTGTTCGCAAATACTGAGCTAGAACCTCTACCATTTGCTGTCTCCAATCTTCTCCAGCTCCTCCAAAATTCTCTGGTACAGCTCTGAATCTCAATATCTTTTCTTTATTTGCTTGCTCCATTACAGATATCATATCCAATGTTTTCTCATGTTCCAAACTAAGGACTTCCATTCTACAATCAGAGACTCTTGTTTGATATATTTGATGGGTTCTTCCAGCCGAACCATGTCCTTTCTCAATTCCAATTTCAGGTCTTTAAGCTCTTGTTCAACTGAGTGTATTTTTAATTCAATTTTAAACTGAAACTGCTGAAACATGTTCCAAAAATTCCACACTTAAATTTTCTCTTTGGAGTCTGTATTGGTGATCTTGACTGTTTTGGTTTTTCTTTTGCTTGCTCCATAGTATTGGCTCTTCCGCGTGTTGTCATATTGATATCCTCCCAGTTAGGAGAGCTTATACTGAAATATGAGTGGAGTTCTGTGTATCTCTCTCAAACAGGAGAAAAAAAAAAATTCCAAATGTAGTTCCGCTTTTCACCAGCAGATGTCACTTTCTATTGAATTCTTTTTTTATAATACTTTTTAATTTTATTAAAAACAAACACAAAACAGATACACACATAAAAAATTTTTTTTAAAAAAGCACATTACAAATTGTATGGCAAATGTAGAGATCTCAAACAAAATTTCTTATTCTACTACAAAATCATACAAAAATTATCAAACTTTAAGAATTGATACCTATTATAAAATACCTTTTCCACACAAGTAGAAAAATAAAAAAAAAACATAAAAGTTAACTCCTATCTACTCATCAAATCCATAGATCACTTTGCCCACTTTCCCCTCAACGTGCAGGAAGTCTATGAATGGTCTTTGACTAACTTACCTTTAAGAAAAATCGTAAGTTTTTTCCATTTCTGCCAAATCCAATACCTTTAACCACCACTCTTCCAATATGGGTATCTCTGGAACTTTCCAGTATTTGGGATACAATTTTCTTGCAGCGGTTGTCATATATAAAAACATAGTTTCATAGTCTTTCTGAATTGAGTCATCCAGTATTCCCAACAAAAAAGCTTCTGGTTTCATTTGTAAATTTACAAATAACAATAACAAATTTACAAATTTACAAATTTCAATAACAACTGCATTTGCTGGTGTATCAAAGTCAAATACCATCTATACATCATCTTATAAAAATTCTCTTTAAGGTTTACTTTCAAAGTCAATTTCAATCTTTTAATCCACAAGCTCTCCCATTGCTCCATGGCTATCTCATGACCAACATGACTTGCCCATTGTAACATATACTCCTTAACCTGATCCTCTTCTGTCTCCTATTTTAACAATAACATGTGCTGCATCCTGCAGTTGGGTGGCACTCACGGAGGTCTCTTCAAAGTAAGGGAATGTTTGTTCCCTGACCTCAAAGCTGCATTGCCTTATGTCAGTGCTGGAAAGTGTTGGTATGCTCAACTCTTGCTCAAAACATTTGTAAATACCTTTCAGTTGAATTCAATTCAATTGAATTCAATTGAATTCAACCAGTTTGAGCACTCTATGAGTTATAACACTCTATGGTTTATAATGGAGTTCTTGCGTTCTAATGTTCGTAAGCTATGACGTATAAAAGTAAAATATAAACATCCCAGATATTGTAATCATTAAAGTCAATAAAAAGTCATTAATCAATATAAAAACATCCTAATGAAGTACTTGGAGACCATTTGGCCGTTAGAAGCTTTCAAAACACATCTCTTCATCGGTCCGCTTGCAACACACACTCCCCTGATTTCATTCCTTCCCAGTTCTAGGAGAGCTGTAGGTCATCTCTTCTTTTCCCTTTAATCCAGGGAAGTCCTCGGCTGCAAGCTGTCAACAGTAGCCGGTTTCAGTCCCCTGGTGCTTTCCAGGCAGGAACGTTTAGCCTGCCGTGTTGACTCCCCCACGTGACCTCCTCCTATCCTGCATTCTCCAGGCTCCAATTTCAGTTTTCCCCCAAATTTGAGAGGAGAATTACAGCCCAATCCTGAGCTGCCCGGGGTGCGGGGTTGCAGCAGCGCTGAAAATAGCTGCTGGGCAGCTGCCGCCGGCTCCTTGGAGAAGGGGACTTTCATCCCCTTCCCCCGGTTAAGGCGAGTAGCCCCACAATGGGGCTACTCAATTCACCACCAATGAAAAGGTTGGCGGTGAATCAAGAGCCTCTGTGTCAGGCAGTGACCCCAATGTGGTGGTTCTGGATCCGGTGGAGCAAAGGTCCACAGACCTGCCTCTCCCTGCCCCACTCCCTCCCCTCAGAATGCCTTCTCTCTGTGGTCTCCCTGCCCTCTGCCTGCCTCCCCCTGGAACGCCTCCTCCCGCCGCCCCCCACATCCCTACCTACCTCTCTGCTGCTCCATAGTCCATGCGACTGCCGAGTGGTGGAGCTACAGCAGCCACCGGGTACTAACCCAGCACCAGCTACTCCTGGGCTACCATCGATGCTCGCTCAGTGGTAGGGCCCGCAAATGTGTCTTGTGGCACATTTGTGAGAGTGTGCGCCGGCAGCAAGCCGGTGCGCACTGTTCAGGATTGGGCTGAAAAATTAACCATTTAGGATCTCACTTTAAGCTCCTTCCAGCAATAGGATCCTGACTGCAAAAGGAGGAAGGTGACCAACAGGTGAGCCAAAGTGATCCAGGCAGGGAGTCTGAGCTGGCTCGGCTAGAGGGCTGGGTCCAGGGCCTCTGAGATGAATTTTCTTACGGGGGGCTAAGTTTCTTTTGGGCTCCTTCCGAAGGGGGAAGGGGCAATGGGAGCAGGCAGAACAGGGGGCAAAATAGGGCAGGGGGAGGGTGCTGACAGTTGGAATAGTCTTTGGAGCCCAGGTCCATCAGGCTTCTAGATGCAGAGTCCAGGTCTACCCAACCATGCGGCTCTGGCAGTTGGAGAAAGTAAAATGGAAACCCAAACACACTCTTTTTTTTTTTATAATGCTTTATTTATTTATTACAGATACAGGTAAGGAAAATTGGATAGACTTAGGGCTAGGACTACATAGGTTACACACAAGGGTGGTGGCCATCGATTACAACAAACATTACTCCAAACGAAATTAATAATCAATACAAAAATTATCATTTTCATTAACCCAACTGGTTAATACTTTAACATTCCATATTTTTCCTCTAACCTTATCTATCCCATCATAAAAAAACACTTCAGACTTTTACTTATACACTCTTCTTACCACTAAACTAGTCTCTTATCTGATTCTCTTATCTGATTCTTAATTTCTAATATCTTATCTGATCTTAATTTAAGATCTGATTCTTAATTTCTAATATCACATCTAAAAACAAATATCTCCAATTACACTGGTACTATATTTTGCTTATCCACCACATATTTATTAACCCAAAATACAGGTTTAATATTTTTTCAAAAATAAATTGACATCTATAATTTATTTTATTTACCTTCTCTTTTATAAAATAACCCTTTTATTTATCTTAATACCACTTTAATTTACACAATACTTATATTCCAAATTTACAGTTCCATCTAATTTATTTCATATGTTTACCACTTTAATCTTCACAATACTTATATTCCAAATTCCCTTTTCATCCACTTTAATTTAATCTAATTAATAAAATATTTATCTTAATACCACTTAATTTCCACAATATTTATATTTCAAATTTTCATTTACATCTATATTAATTTAATATAATTTTAAAAAAATTCTACTTATTACTCAACCATTTTGAGTTTACTTTGTACTCTATCTTATTGGTGTTCCTTCTTAGTCCTCCAACTGGTTCTTCCACTTCTTCTTTTTCTTCTTTTTCTTCTTAAGCCCCCCCCCCGTTTTTTCTTTCTTCTTTTTCATTCTGTTATTCTTGAATTCAATCCATAAATTCTTCCTCTTCATGAGACAGCTTGCTCTCTGAACATTTCCTCTTTTTTCTTCCTTAAGGTTCTTAGTTATTATGACAATTGCTTCTTCCATCTCGTGTCCCATTTCAAAATACTCCACTTCTTTAACTTCACCCGACATCTGATTCATTCTTTTTTCTTCTCTGTTGTTTATAATCCGTTCCTGTGAGCTTACAAGGGAGGAGCTTATTTGCCCAATTTGTTCAGAGAGTTCTCTGACTTGTTGCTCCATTTCTCTTCTAAAATCCATCAGAAAATCCACCAACAAGGCCTGGCTTTCACAATCATCTTTTAGATTTTCAAAAGCCATTTTTATCAACACCAACTCGAACCACTTCCTGCAGGGCTACTTTCTAATTTTGTATCCAGGGCTACTTTCCAAATTTCTTCCACACAGTCAAATTAGGTTAGTATGCCTTTAAATGCCCTAAAGGAAAAAAAAGAAAGAAATTCAAGCCTCCTGCTGAGAAACCGAAAGTAACAATGTCCAGGCTTAAATAAAGGCTTTTTGCTGAGAAAACGAAAGTAGACTTTATTTCCTTCGTTGAAGATTACTTATTTATTTCTCTTCGGTACATAGCATTAAAAAAATATATATAATCTTGTACTTACTTCAGCAAGGGAAATATCAATTCACCTATTCCCCCCTGGGTGGCTAATGGCCAGCGTGAATAATCTTGAATTATCTTCTCTTCCTCCAGACTTCTTACTTACAATTCTCGGCAAAACTTTTTAACGAGCCACGCTCACTCAATCTTAATAGCTTTTTTCACTGCAATGTTGTTGTATCTAGGCCATGGGAGGACGGGTTCTCAGCTTTCCGAGCTTCTCCAATATGGCGCCCGGGATAGTTATGATTCAGCACAGAGCAAAACAGAGAGAAATCCTTGAAATTGCCTGTTTCTAAGGACCTCCCGCCCCGCCCCCCATTCAAGCTCTCAGCACTTCATACCGTCTTCCTGGTACCAAAGTTGCCATAGTTGTTTAGGCACATGAAAACACATCTATTTCACAGTCTCTTCGGGAGCCCCCAAAGTTCACTGCAACTTCGCTGAGAGTTAGCTCCGCCCCCCAAACACACTCCTTAGTCTCTCTCAAATCTCTGAAATATAGAAAATCAGCAGCATCACCGTTAGACTTACACTAGAATGGACAGTGTGCTGTGCACCAAAATGAACTTCTGTGAACAACCCTTTTTTGGAGGTCCCAGGTGGCCACCAGGCTCTGTTTTCCTATCTAGTCACCTGAGGTGTACGTGCCAGAGATCTCCTGCACAATGTATAGGAGGTCTATAAGAAGAGCGTCTGGGGGCCGCTCTCTCTCTCCTGCCTTCTGGAATGCTGACCTTCAGGCTCTGTACGTAGAAGAGGGAACGTGGATTTTCTGAACACTGCATTCATTCAGCCTGCAAGCAAACTGTGTGGAATGTTTCTTAACTGTTAGGTAGATAGATGACGTTAGAGCTTTTCTTAGTTTATTTGCTGTGGGATATCCCCTGAATGTTTTATACTGGAGAGCATTTGTTCTCCTTATGCAATTTTATTACTCTGAGTAAACCCCTTTTAAAATGAGCTTGGATTTGCTTGGGTGGATCTCAAGGCATATTGAGTCTACATCCTGAAGCCCCAGATAAGACTTGGCTAATTTGGGGTTATTTAAAGGTGTATTGGCTCTTTTGCCTGGGGCACCGAGTAAGGGAATGTGCAGTAAGTAGCAGAGTCTTTGAATGGGATAAGGTCCTTCTTGAGAACGTGGGGACTGTCAAATCTCCTCCCTTCCAGAGCTACTTTCCCCAAATGTCTTTCACTGTTTTGACTTGCACTGAATAATCCTTGCCTTCTTTTTTTTCTGCCACACTCTTCTTGACACTGAACCAGTAGAGAGCAGGGCATCCCATGGCTACCTCTCCCCACCCAACCATGAGGAGATCACACTTCTTACTGAACCAACTGAGATCCTCGCTTGCAAGGTCACAGGGTTCTTTCCTAGAGTCCAGCGGCTCAAGAATAACAGCCCCTTTCCTGAAGACAACAACACTGGCTCTGAAGTCACAGATGAAAATGGTGATGGTTCATATTCTACCTACCTCCAGATGAACATCCCTGCATATGACAAGCCACTTTTTTCCTGCTGGATTGTCAAAGAAGGTCTCCCTGTGAAGTTCATGCAAAGGAACGTGGAGAAATCCCAGGGTCAAAAATGAAGAGCATCCTCACCCAGCGTTGCTCCAGAATTGTCTCTAGCATGATCACATGTATGTGTGGTCTGGCTAAATAAATGAGAGCCCACTCACAGATATCTCTTGGGGTGATCTGTTTGGGGAGTACCAGTGATTTGTGTGGGGTGGGTGGGTGGGAACTGGAATGAAGGGGGAGGGTCCATGTCTCAGAAACCGGTATCAGGACCTGGTTGCCATGGGGGAAAATGCATTCAGAAGTATCCCATGTTCTTCATCCCACTCTTTGGTCAAAATACTCAGTGTTGCATATGTGGGGTTGCCCCATGGTATCTTCACATCAACCCAATGAAGGAAGGGGGTCAGAAAACTACACCCAGGGCACCCACTGAGCTTCATGGTTATGCTGTAGTTTGAACCCAAATCAAACACACGCAGGCCAAGGCCAACAATCTATCGCCCATGTCACACTGGCTTCTCTGCACATGCTCAGATGAGCTCTCTTCTCATTGTACAGAACAGAATTCAGAACAAAAGGGACATCTGTGTCATTAATAGATCTTTGCATTTACTTAGCAAGTTTTCAGTGTGCAAAGCCATTTAGATCTATTGTTGGACTAGGTGCAACTCCGTCTGCTGTCCAGTGGGGGCAGTAAGTAAAAGAAAGTAAGCCACAGGGTTGCATTTACTCCTGAGTAAGCAAATGAGCCTTGACCAGGAGCAAAGGGAAATGCAAGGCTAGCTGCATGGTCCCAGTCTGATGAAAGTGGAGCTCAACAAATGCTCCAGAAGGCAGTCCCCCCCCCCCCTAAAAAAAAGAATAAAGCAGAGGCTTCGCTGGCAAGGTCCATTTTCATTTGTTTTCAGACTTGCAGAGCCAGGTAGTTCCTGACAGTGCTGTGCTTGAAAGAGAAGAATTTGTTCACTTTTTTTCCAGAGTGAAACAAGCTGCTGGTGCTGCCAACTTGTTTCGTTTGATAAGAAAGTGAATCAGCGCCAGTCTCACTGCCGCCCCCCCCTTTTAAAGGGGCAGCCCTCAGATCAGCGCAGAATCGAAGCTACTATCAGCGCTGTTCCGGATCTTGTCGATGCTGGTTGAGAAAAGTCTTCATTCCTGATCGTGGGATTTCTCCACGATTTTCTGGGTGAACTTCATGGGGATGCCTTCATAGACCATTGTGCAGGAAATTTCATTCCCCGGGTTCAGCTCATATGGAGGGATGTTGAACTAGCTGTAATCTAGTTCAAAAAACTATCACGCTTTTTCTCTGTAATTTGGTGAGTCCCCAAGTTCTCATGAAAGGGTGGCAACTGATGTCAGTGCTCCTGAGGGGTTGTACAGGAAGGCAGGGTTTAGTACTGGAATCTTCACACAAGTTTAGGGACGGAACATTTCTCTTGCATTCCCCATTGGGTGGATTGGGTCCATGGAGGCTGCAGAAAGATTTCCCAGACCCTCCTGTGTTCTGCTTTCACCTCTATAAGGTTGGCAGATGCACTTGCAGACATAAGAACATAGAAACAGCCGCACTGGATCAGCCCATCTAATCCAGCTTCCTGTATCTCAAAGCAGCCCACCAAATGCCCCAGGGAGCATACCAGATAACAAGAGACCTGCATCCTGGTGCTCTCCATTGCATCTGGCATTCTGACATAGCCCATTTCTAAAATTAGGAGGTTGCGCATACACATCATGGCTTGTACCCCGTAATGGATTTTTTCCTCCAGAAACTTGTCCAATCCGCTTTTAAAGGCATCCAGGCCAGATGCTGTCACCACATCCTGTGGCAAGGAGTTCCACAAACCGAACACACACTGAGTAAAGAAATATTTTCTTTTGTCTGTCCTAACCCTCCCAACACTCAATTTCAGTGGATGTCCCCTGGTTCTGGTGTTATATGAGAGTGTAAAGAGCATATCTCTATCCACTTTATCCTTCCAATGCATAATTTTGTATGTCTCAATCCAGTCCCTCCTTTTCTAGGCTGAAGAGGCTCAAACGCCGTAGCCTTTCCTCATAAGGAAGGTGCCCCAGCCCAGTAATCATCTTAGTCGCTCTCTTTTGCATCTTTTCCATTTCTACTATGTCCTTTTTGAGATGTGGCGACCAGATCTGGACATAATACTTTTGACTCCATACCTGCATTTCTCTGATTCTCACGTGTTAGGACAGACCTGTTTTTTGCTTTTCCACTCCAGTATTCAGGGTCAAAAAAGCAGCCCACTATTCTCTTGCCTGCACAATGGGGACCCCCAAACACCCACTTCCATTCAGTTCCCTGCCAGTTCCCTGCGCTGCCAATTAACTAGAGGGGTGTAGCAAAGCGCTTTAGACATGTTTGCTTGATGTCATCTCTAATCAGTGCTTCTCAAATGTTTTAACCTTGGGACTACTTTTGAGACACACCAGAAGTGATGTCATTAACCTGGAAGTGATGTCATGGCCCACAGTGACATCATCAAGCAGGAATTTTATTTTTTGCCTCGAAACAAAGTGTTAAATATATCCTAGCAGAACGGGGCACTGCATTTCATAACTTGGTCTGATCCTTCATCCCGTGGCACAGACTGAGTGAACTTGAGAAAGCCATAGATGGAGATAGTTCATTCCATTTTTTTTATTGCATTCTGCTGTAAATTATGCATTGAAAGGTATAGAACATGATGGTATCCCTACAAACTGCAATTTCAGCAATTTGGTCATTAGTAGTGTCACCCCCCCCCCCCCGCACATCACCTGGTGCAGTCCTGCACCCACCCAGCAATGCCACTGCATTCCAAGCAAAGTTCCACTGCTGCATAAACCAGCCCGCTCACTAATCAAGCACCATGTAGTGTCACACCTGTTCCTCTTCGCCAGGATCCAGAACTTTTCTCGCAGGGGCTCAGGCATATCTCTCCCTGATTTGGAGTCTGGGACACCCAGAAATCACAGCAGGTGCCCCATCTGGGATGCCAGATTTGTTAACAAAAATTCCCCAATCCCTAAGCCCCTGCAGCAATATTTGTCCCTGCGCTAGAGAAAGAACCAGCCAACCTGACCAGAGAAAATGGTGTCTGAGCAGTTGAAACAAAACAATATTTAATAATCCAACTAAAACAAGGAACTAGAAGGAAGGCAAATGGAAAGTCAGAAAAAGTAGGTACATAGGTAAGTATGTAAAAAACAAAACACTTCTTTCCTTCACAGCAAGAAACCTTCTTCTTCCCAGAACCCAAAAACTCTCTCTGCTCCCTGTCTAAAGACCCTCCCTGATTATTCCACCTAGCCAGGCTTCCCCTTTCAGAGGAGCTCTTTGAAGGTTCTAAAAGGCCCCCCCTTCAGCCCAGTATTCTAAGTACAAATGAGAGGTGGACCCCTTGAGTCATTTACCTATTCTGGATGAAAAGAACTGAACCCCGGACCTGCAGGAAGGCTGGAGAGCTGCACTTGCCTGTGTCTTGCTGACCAGGAGGAAGAGACAGACTGAGCCCAGGAGCCAGAAGCCCCCCCCCCCAGCCCCAAGGAAGGTGCTGCAGGGCATGGTGGGATCCCACAGGGCTGTCTGAGCCCCACAGCCAGGGCAGGTTATACAGTGTTGCTGGAGCATTTGGGGTGGGGGCTGGCGAGCAAGCCACTACATGGTGCCACCCAGACCAACGCCAAAAGCAGCCTGTCGGTCTAGTTTGTTTGTGCAATCAGAACGTTGAACGAGGCCACGTGAGTGAAGCCCAGCAAGACGCCGTCCCTTCCTTCCGGTGGCACTGGCACTAAATGTGTGGAAAGGGGGTCTGGAAGGGAGGAGATGGGACCGTCCCCACATGAAGGAGGGGCAGCTGCCCTCAGTGATCCTGAGGGGGTTATGCAGGACAGCAGAGCTCAGTGATGGACTCTCCACACACATTTAGGGACAGAACGTTTCCCCCGTATTCCCCATTAGGGGAATTCAGTCCACGGAAGCTGCAGGAGGGATTCCCAGACTCCTCCTGTTTTCCCCAGTAGTTTCTCTCCCTCAGATGGACAGGGGCACCTGGGGAAAGGTGAGAGTCGGCTCTACTCCAGTCTGGTTTTCATTCAGAAATAGGAACTGAATGCTCATTTAAAGCCAAATCAAACTCCTCCTCCACTTTCCTCATAAACCCCAATTCTGCCTGGTATGTCAGGGCTTCTGCCCAGAGAATCCTGGGTCTTGGTCTTGGATGGCTGCTGAACATTCACTCTTATTGATTGACAGCCCATCCCACAGACCTTCTCAGCAGAAGAAAACCTGTCACCCTTACCTGCCTTCCTGGAAATTCTCAGAGACGCTAGAACAGGTCCAGGTGTGCAGAGGGCTGTTGCTTCTGGGCTTGGCTGGGGCTCCTCACCAACTGCATCAGTTTTCGCTCAGGTACTGCAGGGGAGACCCAGAGTCCTTTGATGGAATTTCGGGCAGGTCGAGTTAAGTCAAAGGTGCTGGAATCAGCAGACACACCATGGCTGTCATCTGGGGAATACAGAAACCCTTGTCAGGCCCAAAGCCGCCCATCCTCATTCTCTCCTTTCATTCTGCTTACAGCTCCATGGTCTTGAGTGTCTCTCGTTGATTTGATCACTGCCAGCCCCTCCACGGGCTCACACATCCTGCATTTTGGCCCCCTGCTTGCTTTTCCGGTAGTGATCCCATTAACCATAATAATAATAATAATAATAATAATAATAATAATAATAATAATAATAATAATAATATAGGTATTTATATACCGCCTTTCTTGGTCTTTATTCAAGGCGGTTTACATAGGCAGGCTATTTAGGGAAAAATCCGTAGGGATTTTTACAAATGAAAGAAGGTTCTTTCTTTCAAGAACCATAACATTCAGGTGTTTCTATCTGATCTGCTTTCACATTCTGGCCTCCATCCTCCCACGCTCAGAGCAGATGGAATAGCTCGGCTCAGCTTGTCAGCTGCTTCAAGGTCACATGGTGCCGGTGGCCTCGAACTGGCGACCTTGTGGATGTTATCTTCAGGCAAATGGAGGCTCTACCCTCTAGACCAGAATACCTGCAACAGGCCCTGCTGGGTAACCCCAGAGGGATCCGCTACAATGGAGCACTCCAAGAGGCTCTTTCTCACAGCAGAATCAAGGGGAGCAACAAGTCCACCTCTGCCAGCCATCACTGAAGGAAGTAAGCAGGTGACTGCTGAAATCCAGGCCAGTGTTCCACTATCAGGGAAAAGCAAGCAAGCACACACAGGCACAAAACCAAGTCACAGGCACAAAAATCACAAGACTACGTGACTCGAGCACTTACAATCACGACTATTTTCCAAGTCACTGTCACGAGTCACAACCAGAGCAGTGACATTGGTGACTGAAGTTGACAAGAGTCGCAGAAAAACACAACTTTTCAGAACTCGTGACAAGTAATCAGGACTCAAGTACCCATCCCTGCTTATAGCCTCCATGTGCAGTCTGTGAGAAGGAGGGCATGCTTTGGTGGCCTAGTGGGGAAGCAAAAGGGATTTTGGCAGTGGTGGGCAGGACTTTTAGTCACCCAAATGTGGAGTGAGACAATGGAGCTTTCTGAACATATCTTCTTCTTTTGAATAAAAAGAAGAGGCAACCAGGATCAATCCAAACACTGCCTATAAAAGCCAAATAAGCCATTGTGGGTGGTGGGAGACCGCTAGAGCTTATTACCCCTCCATGCAAAGATTACCCTCACAAGGAAAACTAGATAGCAAAGGGTCTAGCCTAGTTTCCTATACAAGGGGACTGAAGGAGGCTGGGTTGTGATGAAGGCATATTCAGTAATGTGGCAAACTTGGGAATGCTAAAGCAATACCACTTAGACCAGGGGTGTCAAACATAAGGCCCGGGGGCCGGATGTGGCCCACGGAACCTTTTTATCTGGCCCTTAGGCTCTCAGCTGCTGAGCAGTGTTGAAGTATTACTGCTGAAAGGGCAGCCCACATGAAAATCGGGCTCTCCCGTATCTTGAAATATGATCGAGATTTCCATACTTTCTCTTCTGTCATTTGCAGCTAGTGAATTCCTAAGCAAGGAAAAAGTGCTTATTTTTGGTTCTGACCTGTTTAATGACATCACTTTTGGCCCTCAGCAGACATAATGAATGCTATTTGGCCCTTGGTACGAAATGAGTTTGACACCCCTGACTTAGACACAAATGAGATCTGGATCAACATATTTGGGAGCTGCCAGATTTAGGGTGCCTGCTGGAGCCTGTTTCCCAGTGTGTTCAGAGGTCCCAAAGCAGGAAATGCAGAACCTCCAGCTGTCTGAAGTGCTATGTGTACGTTCCCAAGAATGGTTAAGAACTTCCAAGGTTCATTGAAAGCAGCCCCAAAGGAGAGAGTTTCCCCCTTACCTGTCTCTTTGGAAATCTTCTTATAGATGGGACTTGCCAATTTTTGCGCAACTTGTACTTCATTGGTAGAGATATACTGATTTTCTCCGGCTTTGGTATGGTCATTTATGGGAAGGTTACTCATCACGATAGTGAGATTGAGTAAAAGTGTAATATACTCTGATTCAAGGTCCTGGATTCCTGGATTCAGTTGCACTGAGATCACTGCCAGCTCCTTTTTACCTGCCAAGTTGAGCACTATGCAGGTGAGTTTAGTTGCCTTCTTGCCCAATAAGCAATTGTGAAACAATAGAAATAAATTAAAATGCATTCCGAGGCCTCAAAGCATCATACTGACGGCCAAGGGTGCCATATGCAGGCACCACAGTCCTCAGAATGCTCCTCTGGATGCAACTGGACCTCTGCTCCGGTCACAGTTGGAGCACGCAGGGTTAGGGTGGCCCCAGAACTCCCCCAGCGCACAAGGACCATCGGAAAAGTCTCCATGGGCTGTATCTGGCCTGTGGGCTGTATGTTTGACACCCCTGACCTAGAGGTTAAAAACACCCATATCAAGTCCCCCTTCTAACAGTAGCTGAGTTTGGGTTAGGCTCTCTTCGATTTTGCCTCGAGGTTGACTCCTGAAGGCTTTTCCATAACTAGATGTAGCCACAAGGCAGTGGAGGTTTGGGATCAGAGTTTTCCTTCTCTCAGATGAGCTGCATTCCCAGGCTAATGAGTCCCATCCAGCCGGTGGCTGTTTAATCCTTTAAACATTCTTGACCTAACCTGCCTTATTGACCTGTTTGTGACCCAGCCAGGGCCTAAGAGAGGGGGTAAAGGGGGTAATTTGTACCTGGGCCCAGGGTCAGGAAGGGGGCCCAGGAACCAAAGGAGGGGGCCCAGAAGGTTTTTGGGATCTTATGTTTTCCAATCTCACCCAAACTCACTGCCTGGACCTGATGCTGGGGCACAACTGCAGGCAGGAAGTGGCAACTGCCACACACACCAGGCCCAGAAAAGCATCCATGACCCTCCCGAACACAGGGTCAAATCTGGGAGGAAACCTGATTGTTACAGTAGCTCTTTGGCTTGTGGAGGCCGCAATCATGAAGGAGTGTGTAGGAGTTCAGGGACACAGCTGTGGCTACAGATGCTGCAGATGTTCATTTTGGTGCACACAGCACACTGTCCATTCTAGTGCAAGTCTAATGGTGATGCTGCAGGTTTTCTATATTTCAAAGGTTTTAGAGAGACTTAGGAGTGTGTTTGGGTTTCCGTTTTCCTTTCTCCAGCTGCCAGAGCCGCATGGTTGGGTAGACCTGGACTCTGCACCTAGACGCCGGATGGACCTGGGCTCCAAAGTCTATTCCGGCTGTCAGCACCCTCCCCCTGCCCTATTTTGCCCCCTGTTCTGCCTGCTCCCATGGCCCCTCCCCCTTTGGGAAGGAGCCCAATAATAAAATTCATCTCAGAGGCCCTGGACCCAGCCCTCTAGCCGAGCCAGCTCAGACTCCCTGCCTGGATCACTTTGGCTCACCTGTTGGTCACCTTCCTCCTTTTGCTGTCAGGATCCTATTGGTGGAAGCAGGACTTTTTTTCTAATGGAACGCACCGGAACGGTGTTCCTGCACCTTTTTTTATGCAGCTCCCCCAAAAAAATGATTGGAGTCCTATGGAAAGTGAAAGTAAGACGTAGCGTGCATTTACTCGTGAGTAGGCAGACATGCCTTGGCTGTTGGCCAGGCCAGGGAAAGGGGAATGTGAGGACACCAGGCTGGTCTGGATCCCATGGAGTTGGAGATACTCTAGAAGGCAACCTCTCCCCCCCCCCCCCACTAAAAAGGACAAAAAAGAGGCTTCAGGTGGTAAGGGGAAAGTTTTCTATTTGCACTTACAAAGCCAGGAGGGTCTTTATCTTCATCTGCCTGGAATAGAAGAACTTAAACTGGGCACTGGGGAGGGCTGGAAATCTCACTGATTCTTGGGGGTTATTGCAGGCAGGCTTCAGAGTAAGCTCCATTGACCACTATGGGACTTATTTCAGAGTAGACATGCATAGGATTGGGTTCACAGGCTGCAGTCCTACCCACACTTTCCTGGGAGTAAGCCCCATTGACTCTTATGGGACTTACTTCTGAGTAGACAGGCATAGGAGCAGACTCTCAGGCTGCAATCCTGTCCTCCCTTTCCTGGGAGTAAGCCCCATTGACTACAGTGGGACTTGCTCCTGAGTAGACATGCATAGGCTGGGGCTCTTGGTCTGCCTTTGTCCAGTGCTCTTCTCCCCCTCCATGCACTTTTCTTCTGCAGCATCCAGGCTGGTCTGCTTGTCTTCTTTATCCCAGTCTGGTTCTGCAGCAGGTACTGGCCTGGCAAGCCCGGCCCTAACCAACTTTCCCGCACCCATCCAGCCACCCATCAGCCCAATCCTGTCCACACTTTCCTGGGAGTAAGCCCCACTGACTCTAATGGGACTGACTTCTGAGTAGACATGCCTAGGATTGGTCATCACCACATCTTGTGGCTGCAAATTCTATACATGTGTGTAGAAGAACTTCCTTTGGACTCTTCTGAATCTGTTGCCCTCAGTTCAGTGGCTGAATTTTAGGGGCTGGAACACTGAGTGTCTGTGGAACTCCTGGCTTCAGGACATGGTGATAAATACAGTGACTAGGGGGATGCTCTTTTCCCTCTCGCACAACACCAGAACCAGGGGACATATACTCACAATGAGTGTCTGTGGAACTTCTTGCCTCAGGACATGGTGATAAATACAGTGGATAGGGGGATGCTGTTTCCCCCCTCACAGAACACCAGAACCAGGGGATGTCCACTCACACTGAATGCCTGTGGAACTCCTGGCCACAGGATGTGGTGATAGAGTGGGCAGGGGGATGTTCTTTTCTTTGCACCAATCATGTTTCAGTGTCTTGAGCCAATAGAGGGTGTGTGACCACATGATTTTTGATCCATAACTTGTGTATTAATCAATTAATTAACCCATCTTTTGTGCCCCCTCTCCCCTGTGTGCTAATTGATTTGGGTTCAAACAAATCTGTAGAGTGATGTAATGTAATCATTTTTTATATTTTGCCTTCATCAATTGTTTTAACCAATATTTATTAAATGTTTTAAAAGTTTTACTTAAATTTTTTGGCTGTTACATATTTGCAAATACATGCGACAAGCCTTGATATAATCCTTGGTGTGCATTCCCAAGGTGATCCGTCCCTTTTTGTGGTCTCCTCTCTTGAAGATCCCCCTCATTTTCTAGTTCTTAAGTAGTTGGGGAATGGGGATTTAAAGAGAGAAAAATGAGATGAATACATAAATGAAATAAATAAATAAATAAAAGATTAACAAGTCGTGAGTTCCTGCACCTTTTTTTTTTTTTTTTTTTTTTTTACAAAAAAAGCACTGGGTGGAAGGATCTTAAAGAGAGATCCTAAATGGTTAATTTTTCAGCCCAATCCTGAACAGTGCACACCGGCTTACTGCCAGCGCACACTGTCACAAATGTGCCATAAGACAGGTTTGCGGGCCCTACCACCGAGCGAGCACCGATGGTAGCCCAGCACTAGCTGGTGCTGGGTTAGTACCGGGCGGCTTCTGTAGCTCCACCACCCGGCAGTCGCATGGACGGCCGAGCAGCAGAGAGGAAGTAGGGATGTGGGGGGCGGCGGGGAGGAGGCGTTCCAGGGGGAGGCAGGCAGAGGGCAGGGATTTCACAGAGAGAAGGCGTTCTGAGGGGAGGGAGTGGGGGGGAGGCAGGACTGGAGCTACCGCATTGGGTCACTACCTGACACGGAGGCTCTTGATTCACCGCCAACATTTCTCCTCATTTCATGCCAGCCCCTAGTTGTGTCTTCAGCCAGTGCACTTGGTCCCCGCACCCAGAGTTCAATTTCACGTAACACGGGCACAAGGATTGTCTTCCTGCCCACCCCATGAGAGATCATCTTTGGCTGCAATCCTAACCTCACTTTCCTGGGCGTAAGTCCCATTGAACACAATGGAACCTACTTCTGAGTAGACCTGGTTCGGATTGTGCCCTTTGTCACTAACTGCAAGGCAAACCTGTGTTTTGCCTTTGCTGCTTTCACTGGAAGTGCTTGGAGGGGTCTGGGCTTGTCAGCAGGACTGGCATGGGATCCGGCTCAGCCTCTCCTGCAACTCCACATTCTCCATTTGGACACGAAGAGAATATAGACGTGGCAGAGGAAAGACTGACTCCGGGCACAGCAGGTGAATTAATTGGCGCGTTTCTGAATGCTCTGCCTGAAGGAGGGGGGGAAAAGATGCATCTGCTGCGACAAAGAAGATCTTGTTCAAGGAAGCAATAATTAAATCACTTAATTGAAAGTCACACGTCATGACTGTGAAGCCAAAAAAGTCAAAAAGTGAATGAAGACTATAAACTCTAGGGATAGGGAGGGGTGTGTTGGAGGTGGGGTGCCCTTTATGTTAAGGAAGGGATAGAATCCAGCAAAGTAGAGATTGAAGGTGGGTCCGACTCCACCGTAGAATCTCTGTGGGTTAAATTACCAGGCTTGTGCAGTGATGTAATACTGGGGGCGTGCTATCGTCCTCCAGACCAGAAATCAGATGGGGACCTTGAAATGAGGAAACAGATCAGGGAGGTGAAAAGGAGGGACAGGGTTGTAATCATGGGGGACTTCAATTATCCTCATATTGACTCTGTCAATTTGTATTCTGGTCACGATAAGGAAACTGAATTTCTTGAAGTGCTAAATGACTGTGGCTTAGAGCAGCTAGTCACGGAGCCCACCAGAGGACAGGTGACTCTGGATTTAATATTGTGCGGTACGCAGGACCTGGTTAGAGATGTAAACCTTACTGAGCCATTGGGGAACAATGATCATGCTGCAATCCGTTTTGACATGCACGTTGGGGGAAGAATACCAGGCAAATCTCTAACAAAAACCCTTGACTTCCGACGGGCGGACTTCACTCAAATGAGGAGGCTGGTTAGAAGGAGGTTGAAAGGGAGGGTAAAAAGAGTCCAATCTCTCCAGAGTGCATGGAGGCTGCTTAAAACAACAGTAATAGAGGCCCAGCAGAGGTGTATACCGCAAAGAAAGAAGGGTTCCACTAAATTCAGGAGGGTGCCCGCATGGCTAACCAGCCAAGTTAGAGAGGCTGTGAAGGGCAAGGAAGCTTCCTTCCGTAAATGGAAGTCTTGCCCTAATGAGGAGAATAAAAAGGAACATAAACTGTGGCAAAAGAAATGTAAGAAGGTGATACGGGAGGCCAAGTGAGACTATGAGGAACGCATGGCCAGTAACATTAAGGGGAATAATAAAAGCTTCTTCAAATATGTTAGAAGCAGGAAATCCGCCAGAGAACATAAGAACATAAGAACAGCCCCACTGGATCAGGCCATAGGCCCTTCTAGTCCAGCTTCCTGTATCTCACAGCGGCCCACCAAAAGCCCCAGGTTGCACACCAGATAACAAGAGACCTCATCCTGGTGACCTCCCTTGCATCTGGCATTCTGACATAACCCATTTCTAAAATCAGGAGGTTGCGCATACACATCATGGCTTGTACCCCATAATGGATTTTTCCTCCAGAAACTTGTCCAATCCCCTTTTAAAGGCGTCTATGCTAGACGCCAGCACCACATCCTGTGGCAAGGAGTTCCACAGACTGACCACACGCTGAGTAAAGAAATATTTTCTTTTGTCTGTCCTAACCCGCCCAACACTCAATTTTAGCAAGAGATCTGCAACTTCATTCTTCAATTCCTTAATAACCCTTGGGTGGATGCCATCAGGGCCTGGTGACTTATTGATCTTTAATTAATCAATGAGGTCTGAAATATCTGCTCTTTTAACCTCTATCTGACTTAACTCCTCGGTCAGGAGGGGCCATTCGGGCAGAGGTATCTGCCCGAGGTCTTCTGCCGTGAAGACAGATGCAAAGAACTCATTTAATTTCTCTGCCATCTCTAAGTCTCTTATGTTCTTATGTTCTTATGTTCTGGAGTATTGTGTCCAGTTCTGGTCGCCACATCTCAAAAAGGACATAGTGGAAAAGGTGCAAAAGGGAGCGACTAAGATGATTACTGGGCTGGGGCACCTTCCTTATGAGGAAAAGCTACGGCGTTTGGCCCTCTTCAGCCTAGAAAAGAGGCGCCTGAGGGGGGACATGATTGAGACATACAAAATTATGCACGGGAAGGATAGAGTGGATAGAGAGATGCTCTTTTCCCTCTCACATAACACCAGAACCAGGGGACATCCACTAAAATTGTGTGTGGGGAGAGTTAGGACTGAGAAAATAAAATATTTCTTTACTCGGCGTGCAGTTGGTCTGTGGAACTCCTTGCCACAAGATGTGATGATGGCATTGGGCCTAGTTGCCTTTAAAAGGGAATTAGACACATTTCTGGAGAAAAAGTCAAGCCATGATGTGCATGTGCAACCTCCTGATTTTAGAAATGGGCTATGTCAGAATGCCAATGCAAGGGAGGGCACTAGGATGAGGTCTTTTGTTATCTGGTGTGCTCCCTGGGGCTTTAAAGACCCACTTCCAGGTTTCTTGCTCTTCCATTGCTCCTTATGGAATAATTTTATTCCATTAGATTCCATTATTCGGCCCATCTTGTTGCTGAATGCAGAATAGTGTGTACTCATGTATTCTGGGGTGAGTATGGAGGAGCAAGAAACCTGGAAGTGTGTCTTTATAGCTATTTGTAACCCTGAGGAGCTTGCAACTGGTGCAGTTAAACAGCACAAAGGTAGGGAATTGGATTTTGGTGCTTTCCCCTCCCCCCCTCTTACAAGGCATTTAAAGGTGGACTCCGGTATCAGATCTGAGTCAAATCAGTGGATACCAACTCATTGGATACCGAGGCACCACCTGTGTATGTTTTCAGGCTGAGATGTGGACTTTCACAGCTGTCATGGCAAAGCAGGCCAGTGTGCAATCCTTGGGGTGTGTTCACACATCTGAAACAGCAGCGGCTTGCTCAGGTAGAAACTGCCAAACGATGGCCCTTCATCATTTCCTTTAGTTCTCCACTGCAGCTCAGGGCCCAAACCAATCAAATTTTCCAGCACTGGTGCAGCTGTAATGCAGTCTTAATACCTTAAGGAGGCCTCTGTGACTGTTGCCCCACCACAAGATGCAGTGCACGACCCATTGACATGGCTGCACCGGCACTAGAAAACGGAATAAGACTGGGCCCTCGGTTGTCTCCACACACAAAAGTGGATAACACAAAAGTGGAGGCTAATAGTGCCAAAATCATGGCTGGATTAGCTGTTGAGCATGGGTGCGAACATTCAGTAGTATGTAGGAGAAGGAAGGGATGAGGAGTCCACAGAATGAAAGAGGTGCATGTATTGGAATGCTGCAGTACTGAATTCGTCCACCAGAGAGCAGCAGAGAACTGGGACAGGAGCTGGCAAGGAGGGACAATAAATGCGCTGTCTCAAAATTAACAAAGTCAGTGTCTGTTCTCCATAATGGCCAGAGGGGGGCGGCCTCTCAGTTGATCCTCACAATGGTCACAGGTATGGTGCGGGAGGGGGTGAGTGGAGGGGAGCAGAGCTCTGGGATCTCTGCTGCCTTTGAAACGAAAGGAATGAAGGAATGAAGGTGATGGGGTGACCTCAACCCCATTTGGCCCCACAGGTGGGAAGTTTTGGTGTTGTTGGTCACTGGCTTAGATGACTTTAAAAACGGATTATAAACATTCATGGTGGAGAACAGACTATAGGTCAACCCCTGATGGCTGCATTGAACCTCCAGATGCAGGGGCAGTATGTCACAGAGTACTACGTGCAGGGGAGGGCACTGACTTTTATCCCCTTCTTGCTGGGAAATGTTCACCGTGATTATTTTCTGGTCATTATTATCATTCATTTCATGTCATGACTATTACTGAACGTAATTCTGCTGTATATGTGGGGTGCTAAACATTTATGGGCCCTGGGTGTGAAATGACCTCCTATACCCCAACCCAGGGTTGTCCAAACTTTTTGGCCGGAGGGCCACATCATCTCTCTGACACTGTGTTGGGGGCCAGGAAAAAAAGAATTGATTCACATTTCAAATGTGAATAAATTTACATAAATGAATGTATTAGAGAATGAATGAATGAATGAATGAATGAATGAATGAATGAATGAATGAGGGTCTTGCAATAGTTCAAGGCCTATAAAAGGCCTTGGACAAAGCAAGGTCGGCCTTTCATTTGCTGCTGCTGCATCACAGATATGAAACATCAAGCAGTGGAGGGAGCCCTCGTCCCACAGCTCACGAGAGAGGATGAACAGTTGGCCATCACACTGAGAGCAGTTGCATCAGGCTAGCGTGGGTTGCAGAATGTCCCCAAAGGGGAGAGGCTCATTGGAGACTGGGGCCTTCCTGAAGGTCGGATTGGGAGCCCTTGAGGGCTGCAAGTGGCCCCAGGGCCAGGGTTTGGGCACCCCTGCTCTAACCAATGACATACGAAGCCGGTGGCAGGGGTGGAAACATTCATCAGAAACCTCCATCTTAACAATTCTACCTGGTATGTTGACAATATGAAATTTGCATCTGTTCTGTGCCAGATTAAATGTCAGGTCTTTGCTCCAGAGAATCCCGGGGATTGCCTGGCTGCTGAACAAAAAAGTTTCCACTTGGGCCCCACAGCTCCTAAGGCCAGCCCTGCTTCTGAGCAGAGAAAGCCCCTTCACTCCTTACCTGCCTTTCTGGAGATTCACAGAGACACCCATTTTAATGAACACTGGACAATCACTGTCTTGTTAACGGCAGTCATGAAACACCCTAGTATTTGGTTGAGAACTGGATCATGTTGAAGTTGGATAGAGGGGTTGAAATCCAGGGAAATCCAACACCACGGCTGTCACCTGAGGAATACAAAAAGCCACGTCAGGCCCATACTCACCCATCCGCTTTCTCTTTTTTCTTTCTGCTTACAGGGTCATGGCCTTCAATGTATCTCTATGAATTGACCACCTCCAGCCCCTCCATGTGCTCATCCATCCTGCCTGTTTGCAGTGACCCCATTAAACAGCATACCTGCAACAGCCCCTGTTGGGTAACCCAAAGAATCTGCTACCATGGAACACTCTGACGGACTCTTTCTTACAGCAGAGTCAAGGAATGCAAGAAGTCCTCATCCACTAGCTTTCACTAGTGGAAGGAAGCAGGTGTCCAGTGGTGTAGCTAAAGAGAGGCTGGGGGTGTCAATTGCCCTCAGTACAACCCCTTGATGGGGTGCCATTTCACACCCCCAGTGGCAGACCTTAGGCCTAAAAGCAGCCTTGTGAGGCTCGGAAGGCTGTGTGCTGTCTTCCCAACCATCAGAAGGTCTCAAGACAGAGCATTTAAAAAAAGCACTTCTGGTTTTTGCTGAAAACTCAAAATGGCTTTCTAAGGCCTTCTGAGGTGGGGGGGGGGGTGGTGGTGTTCAAAATGTTGTGCTCCTGGGTGTCAGATGTTGTCACTACCACACCACAGGTGCCTGGTGAAGTTCATTGTTCTTTTATCAGAACCAGAGCAGCAAAGGACATTCTCCCCAACAGTCCACCAACCCTACCAACTTCTGTTTCCACTTTCCAGACCAGTGTTCCACCATCAGGGAGCCTTTCCACAGCACGTGGCTCGAGTAACTGAGCCAAGCTACATTATGCAGAGGAATCCAATTTGTGCATGTCCCCCACTCCCCTAGGGTAGTAATTAATCTGAATTTGGGTATCCAAACTATGGCATTCTGACAGCCCTTGACTGTGAAAAAAAGCCACCTGCCCAGAATTGTCCAAGGAAATCTGGGGTGGCACATTCTTCCCTGACACCTCCAAGTTCTGCCTCTGTTTGTGCCCTCTCTGGAATTCTCACAGTTGCGGGAAAACACTCAGCAACCCCCCCCCCCCCCGCCCAAAATGGACAAAATGAAACACAAAATTCAGGCTCCATTAAAACAATGACTCTAAAAGCAAGAGAAGCCTTGAGGGGAGGGGAATCATAACTTCTCGCATGCAGAAACCTCTCCTCAGGGAAGAAAACCAGGCATTGTAGGAGGGAATTCTGTCACATCTCATGGGTGGACAGGCTGTGTACTACTAGGTGTGGAGCTGCCTGCATTTGGAGATAAAAAAAGCCAGGTGACAGCCCCTGCTTCCTGCCCACCTTCATATTTGTCATAATATAAATATGCAGGTGGCCCTAAGAGGGAAAAGGATCTGAAACTAAGACCTGCAGGGTGGCTGGAGAACTGCACTCACCTGTATGTTGCTGGCCAGGAAGAAGAGTCAGGCTGAGTCCAGGAGCGAGGAGCCCCACAAGCAGGAGGAAAGTGCTGGAGATCATGGTGGGATCCCGCAGGGTTGTCTGAGCCCAGCAGCCAGGCAGGTTATATAGCGTGGTCAGAAAGTTTGGGGTGGGGATTGACCATTTTAGAAATGGGCTATGCCAGATTGCCAGATGCAAGGGAGGGCACCAGGATGCAGGTCTCTTGTTATCTGGTGTGCTCCCTGGGCATTTGGTGGGCCGCTGTGAGATACTGGAAGCTGGACTAGATGGGCCTATGGCCTGATGCAGTGGGGCTGTTCTTATGTTCTTACATCTGCAAGTGCATCTGCCAACCTTAGAGAGGGAAAGCAGAACACAGGAGGACTCTGGAAAATCTTCCTGCAGCCTCCATGGAACCAATCCACCCAATGGGGAATGCAAGAGAAATGTTCTGTCCCTAATCTTGTGTGGAGATTCCAGTACTAAGCCCTGCCTTCCTGTACAACCCCTCAGAAGCACTGACATCAGTTGCCACCCTTTCATGAGAACTTGGGGACTCACCACATTGGCTCCCAAATTACAGAGAAAAAGCGTGATAGTTTTTCTTAGATCTACAGCTAGTTGAACATCCCTCCATATGAGCGGAACCCGGGGAATGAAATTTCCTGCACAATGGTCTATGAAGGCATCCCCATGAAGTTCACCCAGAAAATCGGGGAGAAATCCCATGATCAGGAATGAAGACCATCCTCAACCAGCACTGCCCCAGAACTGTCTCTAGCATTATCACATGCCTGTGTGGCCTATGGCTGAATCAATAGAGCCCACTCACAGATATCTCCGGGGGTGATCTGTTTTGGGTGCACCATTGATTTGTGGGAGGTGAGTGGAAGTGGAATGAAGAAAGGAGATGGAAGTGTCCATGTCTCAGAATCTGGCTTCAGGACAAGGTTGTTCTCAGGTTGCTCTCATGTGTCTGAGTAGACACATGAATCCCACCTTCTTCATCCCACTTTTTTTTGGTCAATGACATCACAGTTGCATATGTGGGATTGCCCCATTATCAACCCAGAGAAGGGACACTACACCCACTGAGCTTCATTGCTATGTTGTCGTTTGAACTCAGCTCATACACACAGGAGTTAAGCCCAACATTCTGTCCCCCATTTCACACTGGCTTCTCTGCACATGCTCACATGAGCTCTCTTCTCACTGTACAGAGCAGAATTCAGAACAAAAGAGACATGCGTGACATTAATAAATCTTTGCATTTCTGTAGCCAGTTTTCAATGTGCAAAGCCTATTAACATGATCTACACCTTACAACATCTCAAGCTGGTGAGTATTAACATCTGCTCTGGTGGCACCTGAGCCCTCAGTACCATTCCAAGGGAGGAGGTTCATATCACACAGGACATCCCTTCCCTTGGGGTAGCTGGTGGGGGACAGATGAGCACCTGGAAGCCAGGAACATGAAGCTATGAGGGACTTGGGGGTTCAGTTCAAGACACATCTGCTGCCAACCCTTCTTGAGGGTTGGCAGGTTTCTTGAGAGTCTCTGGACAAGTTCAGCCTGGAGCTGCATGTCCACCGGGACCCACTTTTTAGAAGGAGAATCTGTCAGGACCCACCTGAAGTGATGTCATGACTGGAAGCGGCATCATCAAGCAGGAAATTTTTCACAGTCTTAGGCTGCAATCCTACCCACACTTACCCAGGAGTAAGTCCCATTGACTGATTGAAATACATGAGTTAATTCTTTCTTTAAAACCTGGTAAAGCTCCTGGGCCCGATAACATTTTGAATGAGACTTTGACTAATAATCCCAAATGGTGGGCTGAACCACTTGCATCTTTTTTTACTTTGGTTAATTCCACCGGTCGTTTTCCCCATGCCTGGTTGTCATCCATCCTTATTCCAGTTTATAAAAAAGGTGATCCTTCATTACCTTCAAATTTTCGCCCAATAAGTTTATTATCTAATATTGGGAAATTGTATTCAAAGTACATTTTAACAAAATTCTCTTCCTGGGCAACCTCTAAAAACCTCCCTGGAAAGGAACAGATTGGTTTTCGGGCAGGAGCTTCTACCCTTGACCATATTTTTACATTGACTCATTTAGCTGAGAAGTATTTCATTTATAATAAAGCTAACCTTTTTGTTGCCTTTGTTGATCTCCAAGGTGCTTTTGATTCTGTGAACCGAGACCTTTTATGGTCCAAACTACTCAAATGGGGAATAGATCTGCGCTTATTATTTTTGTTACGCCACTTACATTCCCAAAATTTTTGTCAGGTTCGAATTCCAAATTCTAATACTCTCTCTGACAGATTCCCTATTCACAATGGTGTTCGCCAGGGTTGTATTCTTGCTCCTTTATTATTTAATTTATTTTTATCCGATTTACCTTCTTTTCTTTCTTCTTCTATTCATTCTACTCCGGTTTTAAATGGGGTCCCTGTCTTTACTCTTTTATATGCAGATGATGCAGTACTATTATCCTTAACTAAATCGGGGCTTCGCTGCATCTTGGCTACATTTCAGGAGTACTGTAAACTAAATGACCTAACAATTAATTCGAACAAAACTCAAATTATGGTGTTTTCCCGTTCTTGGTCCCCTATAACATGGACAATAGGTCCAAACATATATAAACAAGTCCAGTCGTATAAATATTTAGGTCTTATTTTTCATTACAAACTTTCTTGGTCTCTTCATAAGAAAGCTATCATTTCGTCTCTTTCCCCTCAACTTAAAGCAATATTAAAAATTTTTTACAATGAAGGTAATCAATATGTTCCAGCTGCTATCCAGATCTTTCAGTCCAAAATTCTTTCCCATTTGTTTTATGGTGTTCCAATTTGGATTAAAGCAATTAACAAGGATATTGACCAGATTGCAACATCTTTATTTCGCAGAATTCTAGGGATCCCAAATTTAATTCGGGTATCCACAATTATCCTAGAATTAGGTATTCATTTACCATCAACTACAGCCTGGTTACTCACCTTTAAATATTGGCTTAAATTGTTTTTAAATTCTCATTCAGGTTCTTTTTTATATGATTTGTTAAGCGATTCTTATTCTTCTCCTTGGTTTCGGTTGATAGAAAATAAACTTGTTTCTCTTGATCTCTCTTTAGAATCCTTGGCAGATTTGAGTCTTACAAGAGCATATTCATTGATAAAAGACAAGCTTTTAGCATTTGAATTTAATTATTTAAGTATTAATCTTAACCCTATTTGTTCCCCTCTTTCTTTTGGCTTGGCCCCATCCTTTAATCATGTATCAAATTATTTTTATACATTAATCAACCCGTTACATAGGCGAGCCTTTATGTTAGCTCATTTTAACATCTTCCCCTCGGCAGTTCATTCTGGCCTTTTTTTAACATTCCACGGGAGAAAAGGCTCTGTCTCTTTTGACATGAGTCACCTGATTTTTTGTTTCATATACACTTTTTTTGTCCAGTTCATCTTGACATTCGTAATCATTATTTAAATTCTTGGATTTCTCCTGACCTAACCCCTTCTGATATTACCCTCTCTAGGTTCATGAGTGATGTTTGTGACTCTTTAACCGCAGCTGTTGCTGGTTATTTATCTGAGATTCTTAAAATAACGTTGTCAGAATTTAAATAATTCTGTTATCTTGTTTTTAAGTTGTTGGGTTGGTATGCAAGTTGTTTCGACAATTGTAAAGTATGTCTTAATTGTGTTGTGTTGATATGCCAATAAAGGTTTCAGACAGACAGTCCCATTGACTGATTGTTAAAAGAATATACCTAGTAGCTTGTTAAAAGTACAGACCTGTAACGTTTCCCCAAATGCAGTCACATACCATGGTAGCATCGTCTAATATATTAAAAATATAAACGGGGACCCACTTGAATTTGGCTCGTGACCCATCTAGTGGGTCATGACCCACACTTTGAGAAACACTGCCTTAGGAAGTAGAAAAGTGTGAGTAGAAGGGACTCATGGCCCCAGACTGCAACTGAGTCAAGGACTGCAGCTGGTGTTGCTGTTAAATGAGAATTAATTTGGCTGGACTTGAAAGTGCTGCAGTTCGCTTGGTGTCCACCAGGGAGCGGCAGAGGATGAGGAAAGACTCTCACCTGTGCAGGTTTGGTCTGCATCCTGCAGGGAAATGAATGAGAGCAGCCTGAACTGCTGGTGTGTGGCTTTCTCTCCAGTGTCTGGGGGTCGCTTTGGGGAGGGGCTGAGCACCCAGGGACAGAGCCAGGCAGTGCCCTGCAAGCCTCCTCGGAAGTCAGCCCCAGTCCCAGCAGCTGAGTGTGTAGCAGAGGGCGGCAGCCTCCGTTTCTGAGGTGTCCATGCTAGACACACTGATGTACCTGGGAGTAAGGCTCTGTGAACCCTGTGGGACTTACTTCGGAGTAGATGCGCTCAGAATGCTGCTGCCCTTTCCCTTACCAGGAAGAAGCACCATCACTGAGCAGAGTGGGAATAAGACCATCATGTTATGCATCATTCAATGTGTAATTTCATGCAGAATGCAGAATGCAAATTGCACAAACCACATCAAAATTTCTGTTCTATGAGAAGTTATAGCCAAAAAAAACACACCAGTGGGGTGGGGGAATGGGACACCACCACACCCACTGCCCAGGGTGTTACCCCACTGCATGGGAGGAGGTCCATCATGGGGGTGCTTCCCGCACTGGAAGAAATAAACCCAGTGATGCCACTGTGATTTGATAAGAGAAGAAGCGTCTTCAGTGCATGGGTCACTTAGAGAAGACAGAAGTGTTGGGGGAATTGAGCACCAGCAGTGCTCTTTTCCGATTCACCATGGAACAAAAATGGTTCTGTCTTTACTGCACCTCAGTTTCAGACTCTTGTGGACCTGCAGTCCTTGTGGAACTGGTCCCTCCAGCCTTTGTTGATACTTTCCAGACCATGACAATGGCCTTGTTAATTCGAGAGAGGGCAAATGGCTGACAATCCATCCATCATTCTCTCTCTGGGTACTTAGCTTCACTCCAAGGAACCCCTCCATTCCCCCTGAGCACCAGAAAGAAAGATAATCACTTTGTTCTGGATGAAGGGAGGGGTCGCTTGCTCCCCTGGAGAGAGACTGACTGATGGATTGTTTGCCTAATGACTCTGTCTGAAACATCCCAAAGGGCAGCAAGGCTGTTTTGAAAGCACAGAGCAAAAGGAATTTGTTTTTTAAATTGATTTGCATTAGAGAGAATTTTGCACCTGAATTTTGCTGGCAAGCCTCACTCCCTCTGGCAACATTCTTCTACAGCAGCAATTTCCCACTGGTGTGTGTGGCACATTGGTGTGCCAAGAAAATATGCAGGGGTGACACAGAAGTTTGGAGCACAACAGTTGAAAAATGCTGAAAAACTCATCTGGCTTCTGTGGCTCAGTTTCTGGGGCAACTGTCTTAGCAAGAACTTGTTGCTTTCTCTGCTGTGGTGGGGAAGAGGGACAGACCTGCAGTAGACTTCCCCAGCCACACGCCCTGGGCAGATGTTTCTGCAGGACTCACACCACTTGGATTCTCAGAGAGGCACTGAAACCCTGGCAGGGGTTCAATCAGATCCCATTGTATTTCGTCTGCAAGTGGGGCTCACTTCTCACTGAAATGAGCAAAGACTTCAGGCTTTTACTTGGCATATGTACTCTTTGAGCTTGCTGGAGGAAGGAGGGGCGGTGCAAGGGGAGGGGGAGGGGAGGAGTAGGGAGGGGAGGAAACATAAGAGGGACATGGCAGTGGAGACGAGGAAAACAGGATGGATGGGAGGGGGAGGAGAGAGGCAGATTGGCACAAACTGGGTGCCAGCAGTTCACCGTCAGCAAGTTCCAGCAGGCTCAGCGTGCGTTCTGCTTGCATATGTGCTCTAGATTGGCTTTTGTTTGCCGTCATTTGGCCTTCTTTTTTGCTTAATGTTCTTTGCCCTTCTCCTGAGACTCAAACTGACCAGAACATCCTGTGAATTCTCTGGAGGCTCAAGATAGTCAGATCACCTTATATATTTTATGTTGTCGAATACAGCTTTGAATTGGGCTGGGGTCCTGAGCTGGAGACCCGAAATCCCGAGGCTCTGGACCCCTGGCCATCTGTATACACAAAGGCCTGCGATGGCCCCTCCCCTTGAACTGTTGCCACCCCCCTGTGCGAAAATCCACCCCCCCCCCCACTCACCTGAGGCTCACAGAGCCTCACGCAACCCGGGGCTATCAACTCTGCTTCTGGGAAACCTCAGAGAGGCTCGCATGGGGTCCTAGAGGTTTGCTCCTGGGGCATTTGCCCCATTGGACTCAATGGTAGATCCGCAACTGGGACAGACAGTTTGTTCACACAAACAATTGCCCTAGAAACAGCCATTGGACCCAGAAGAGTCTCCCAGAAGTGGCATCCCAAGAGGCAAAGACCAGAGAGGTCCGTGTGCCATGAAAAGAAAAATATTGGAAATCACAGGTCTGCAGCACAGTGGTGGCCCATAAAAACACCACCCCATGACTGGAAGGAATTGTGGTGACGTCATCACATCACCGCAATTGCTTCTGTTTTGAGCACAGATCTGCCGGCCTCCACCTTCTTTCCCCGTTTTTAAAGGGGAAGAAGGGGGGCTAACCTCAGGTCGACAGGATCCGGAACAGCGCTGATAGTGGCTTCGATTCTGCGCTGATCTGAGGGCTGCCCCTTTAAAAGGGGGGGACGGCAGTGAGACTGGCACAGATTCACTTTCTTACCAAACGAAACAAGTTGGCAGCACCAGCAGCTTGTTTCACTCTGGAAAAAAAGTGAACAAATTCTTCTGTTTCAAGCACAGCACTGTCAGGAACTACCTGGCTCTGCAAGTCTGTAAACAAATGAAAATGGACCTTGCCAGCGAAGCCTCTGCTTTATTCTTGGGGGGGGGCTGCCTTCTGGAGCATTTGTTGAGCTCCACTTTCATCAGACTGGGACCATGCAGCTAGCCTTGCATTTCCCTTTGCTCCTGGTCAAGGTTCATTTGCTTACTCGCAAGTAAATGCAACCCTGTGGCTTACTCTCGCTTACTTACTGCCCCCTCTGGACAGCAGACGAAGTTGCACCAAGTCCAACAATAGATCTAAATGGCTTTGCACACTGAAAACTTGCTAAGTAAATGCAAAGATCTATTAATGACACAGATGTCTCTTTGGTTCTGAATTCTGTTCTGTACAATGAGAAGAGAGCTCATCTGAGCATGTGCAGAGAAGCCAGTGTGAAATGGGTGACAGAATGTTGGACTTGGCCTGCGTGTGTTTGATTTGGGTTCAAACTACAACATAACCATGAAGCTCAGTGGGTGTCCTGGATGTAGTTTTCTGACCCCCTTCCTTCATTGGGTTGATGTGAAGATACCATGGGGCAACCCCACATATGCAACACTGAGGATTTTGACCAAACAGTGGAATGAAGAACATGGGATATTTCTGAATGCATTTTCCCCAATGGCAACCAGGTCCTGATACCGGTTTCTGAGACATGGACACTCCCCCTTCATTCCAGTTCCCACCCACCCACCCCACACAAATCACTGGTTCTCCCAAAACAGATCACCCCAAGAGATATCGGTGAGTGGGCTCTCATTTATTCAGCCAGACCACACATGCATGTGATCATGCTAGAGACAATACTGGGGCAATGCTGGGTGAGGATGCTCTTCATTTTTGACCCTGGGATTTCTCCATGGTCCTTTGGGTGAACTTCATGGAGAGACCTTCTTTGACAATCAAGCAGGAAAAAGCTGGCAAGTAATATGCAGGGATGTCGAACTGCTGTGCCCGGAGGCAGTCTTTTCTCTGCCACGTCTATATTCTCTTCATGGCCAAATGGAGAATGTAGAGTTTCAGGAGAGGCTGAGCCGGATCCCATGCCAGTCCTGCTGACAAGCCCAGACCCCTCCAAGGACTTCCAGTGAAAGCAGCAAAGGCGAAATGCAGGTTTGCCTTGCAGTTAGTGACAAAGGGCACAATCCGAACCAGGTCTACTCAGAAGTAGGTTCCATTTTGTTCAATGGGACTTACTCCCAGGAAAGTGAGGTTAGGATTGCAGCCAAAGAACATCTCACATGGGGTGGGCAGGAAGACAATCCTTGTGCCCGTGTTATGTGAAATTAAAATCTGGGTGCAGGGACCAAGTGCACTAGCTCAAGACACAACTAGGGGCTGGCATGAAATGAGGAGAAAGGCTAGGCCAGTGTTTCTCAAACTGTGGGTCAGGACCAACTAGGTGGGTCACGAGCCAATTTCAGGTTGGTCCCCATTCATTTCAATATTTTATTTCTAACATAATAGATTTAATACTACCATGGCATTTGACTGCATTTGGGAAAATGTGACAGACCTGTACTTTTAACAAGCTACTATGTATGTTCTTTAACAATGATAGTCAAAGGGACTTACTCCTGGGTAAGTGTGGGTACATAAGAACAGCCCCACTGGATCAGGCCATAGGTCCATCTAATCCAGCTTCCTGTATCTCACAGCAGCCCACCAAATGCCCCAGGGAGCAGACCGGATAACAAGAGACCTCATTCTGGTGCCCTCCCCTGCATCTGGCATTCTGACATAACCCATTTCTAAAATCAGGAGGTTGCATATACACATCATAGCTTGTAACCCATAATGGATTTTTCCTCCGGAAACTTGTCCAATCCCCTGTTAAAGGCATCCAGGACAGATGCCGTCACCACATCCTGAGGCAAGGAGTTCCACAGACCAACCAGACTCTGAATAAAGAAATATTTTCTTTTGTCTGTCCTAACTCTCCCAACACTCAATTTTAGCAGATGTCCCCTGGTTCTGGTGTTATGTGGGAGTGTAAAGAGCATCTCTCTATCCACTCTGTCCATCCCCTGCAACCTGGGATTGTGAAAAATTTTCCTGCTTGACGATGTGACTTCTGGTCACTTCTGGTCATGACATCACTTCCAGTGGGCCCTGACAGATTCTCATTCTAAAAAGTGGGTCCAGACTCAAGAGCTGGTTTGGGGGAATGAGGGCCCAATCTTGAGCCTTGTGTGTCGGCTCACTACTGGCATGCACTGCTGCAAACTTGCCATAAGGCACATGGGCAAGACTTACCGTGGGCCTAGCACCGGAGCTAGTCAAGAGCAAGCTCTTTGTTGGGTTGCGTGGCCCGACACAGAACTTTTTTTATTCTGTGCTCGCTAAAGAGCTGGACAAAGAGCCACCACAGAATTGAGCAGTCCCATTGTGGAGCTACTTCCCCCAAGGAGTCACTAGGATGCTGCAGCAGCCATTTTTTGGCACCTTAGAAGCCCTGCGCGCTGAGTAGCTCACAATTGGGCAGTGAGTGAGTTACACAACTCTGTTGGAACAGAGATCTAAGACTGGATAACAAACCAGCATATTGCAGAAAATTCCTTAAGAAAGAGACGGAGGGCCCAATCCCATTCAGCTTTCCAGCTCTGACGCAGCTGTGCAAACGGTGTGAGTTGCGTCCTGAAGTTGGAGGGGCAATCACGGAGACCTCCTCAAGGTAAGGGAATGCTTGTTTGGGCACCAGAAAGATGTGGGAAACCCAAGCTCCAGGCACAGTGAATCAATTAATTGGCAGGTTCCTGAATGTTCTGTCCCAGGGAGTGTGGGAAAGGTGCATCCACTGCTTCAAAGCCGATCTTGTTCACATAAGCAAATATTAAATAGCTTGTTTGTCATGTCTGTAGAGTCACAAGACATGATGGGAAAGAAAGGAGATTGCAGCTTGGAAGTTACTCGTCTGGCTGCTTCCCACCAATCCATGTATGTCTTATGAGAACAGGATAATAAAATCTCTGGCACCGATGGGAAGATGCCATACAAATGGGAGTGAGGTGTGCCATTCTTTTTTAAGTAACACCCCCACAGGGAACCAGGAATATCCATGTGTGTTGTCCCTTTCTTTAGTTAGCAGATTTGTATATCACCCTTATGGCCATAGAGACACTCTGAACCCTCACGAACAACAAGAGAAAAATATTCTGGATCAATTAAAACCTTGACTATAAAAACAAAAAAAGGGGGGATTATGGGAGTGGACTCCATTGTGGCAGGTTATATAGTGTTGCAGGAGTGTTTGGGGTGGGGACTGGCCAACACACCACTACATGATGCCAGCCGGGCAAGACAATGCCAAAGCATCGTGGCAATCTAGCTGCACTGCCAAAATCCTTGAGTCCACATAGTCAGGTGCAAAGCCCAGCATGACACCGTCCCTTCCTTGGAAAAGTTTGTCGGGTGCTCCCTGCATGACGCAGGTCTGCAGCAGTGAGTGTTGGAGGTCTCCAGACTCATCTCATAGACTGTGGAGGAGCCTGGATTAAAGGCAAGTGCTGACAGCCCTCCAAGCTGACCAGCCTGTGTGCTGGCACGGGGTTGGGGAATGTTCCAGAATCCACTCAAGCACCAGGCTAGTAATAGTGGAAGGCTGACTAGAGCACGTATGAAGGGAATGTTGTGCTCTCCTGGGACTGAGACTCAGGCACAGGAATGGGTTTGCAGAGTGGTGATGCACCATCTTGAACAGGCCTCTGTGCTGTGAGAGCACTTGTGGGCTTCCCAGGCGCAGGGGCACTCCAGGCCCCTCTTCTCTGGCTCAGCCTGTCCCACTACATCCCAGGGCTGCCTCTGTGCCTTCTGTTCCCAAGGATCTTCCACTCGGGTTTCTCATGGACCTGCTTGAAGGCTGCAACTCTATCCCTCTGGCCATGTTCCCTGTAACTTTGACAGGGACTGCAGTGCGGAGCAGGAACGTGTGGTGGGTGGGGAGACGGCTGAGGCTGAGCCCACTGTGGGAGAAGCCCAAGCACTCTCAACCCATGTGCGCTGAGTTCTCGGGCTCCTCCTACAGTGGCGGCGCTTTTCCAAGGACTCCTGTGGGGAGGCTGTGACAGCCCCTGATGTGTGAAAATCTGCCTCCCAGCAGAGCTAGACTGGGCCAAGTCTCCTCCAAGGATTTCCAGGGAAAGCAGCAAATGCAAAACACAGGCTTGCCTTGCAGTTAGTGGCAAAGAACACCTCTCATGGGATGGGCAGGAAGACAAATCCCTGTGCCCACGTTATGTGAAGTGGACGATGGGTGTGGGGACCAAGTGCACAGGCTCCTGACACAACTAGGGGCTGGCATGAAATGAGGAGAAAGGCGAGGCTATTGTGTTGCTGAAGACTCAAGAGCTGGTCTGGGGGAGTGAGGGCCCAATCTTGAGCCTTGTGCACCAGCTCATCGCTGGCATGCACTGTTGCAAACATGCCATCAGGCACATTTGCGAGACTTACTGTGGGCCCAGCACCAGAGCTAGCCCAGCACAAGCCCCTTGTTGGGTTGCGCAGCCCAACACAGGACTCCTTGATTCTGTGGCGACTAAAGAGCTGCCACAGAATTGAGTAGCCCCATTGCGGGGCTTCTTCCCGTCCCCCAAGAAGCCACTGGAAGCTGCCCGGCATGCTTAGGATGCTGCAGCAGCCATTTTTGGCACCACCTGCGTGCCGAGTAGCTCAGAACTGGGCTGTGAGTGAATTACATAACTCTGTTGGAACGGAGATCTAAGACTCGACTACAAAGCAGCATATTGCAGAAAATCCCTTAAGAAAGAGACGGAGGGCCCAATCCCATTCAGCTGTCCAGCTCTGACGCAGCTGTGCAAACAGGGTGTGAGTTGCGTCCTGCAGTTGAAGGGGCAGGCATGGAGACCTCCTCAAGGTAAGGGAACGCTTGTTTGGGCACCAGAAAGATGTGGCAAACCCTGGCTCCAGGCACCGTGAATCAATTAATTGTCAGGTTCCTGAATGTTCTGTCCCAGGGAGTGCGGGAAAGGTGCAAAGATCATCTTGTTCACATAAGCAATAATGAAGTCACTTGTTTGTCATGTCTGTAAAGTCACAAGCCATGATGGGAACGAAAGGACATTGCAGCTTGGAAGTTATTATTCTCAGTGGTGGGATTCAAATAAATTAACAACAGGTTCTTTGTCCTAATGACCATTTTAAGTATACCAAAAGATATACCGAAAGGTAGTTTAATAATTCATGCATTAAATACTCAAATAAGAACAATAAAAGAGGTACATAACTAGATTATGTTTTAAGAAAGAGTTTTAAAATATTAAAATATTTAAAATATTATAGATACAACAGCATTTATAAACTGAATAACCATCAATCAGTCATGGATCATAGCTGAAAAGGAATGAAAAGCTCTGTACACTTGATGATGCTACTCTGAGTAATAAGTCTGTTTCTGAAATTCAACCTATCTCGTTTTGGTTGATTTACTTAGGACAAACACCAACACTTTTTGGTACAGAGAAATTAAAAAAAACCTGCAGCTTTCTCTGTTCACCTGGATTTCAGTGTGCGCAAGGGTAGCCTGCTGCAGTAATGTAAATTCATTGCCAGAACTCGCTTTGTGCCTCATAAAAGCTGAATATTATCAAGCTGTCCTTGAGCAGCAGTTTGTGGGTGTTCTTTACAGGGAAGGCCAGTGCCAACGAAAGAAAGGCACGTGTCATGTTGGGCTTCCCACCTCACTAAGTGGCCTCATTCAGCATTTTGACGGCACAAACCAACAAGACCACCAGGATGCTTTTGGCAATGTCTTGTCAGCCCTGTCTGGGTGGCACCACGTAGGCAATTTCTGGCCAACCCCCACCCCAAACTCATCCTGGAACACTCTATAAGCTGCCCCGGCTGCTGGACTCACAGTACCCTGCGGGATCCAACCATGCCATCCAGCACTTTCCTCCTGCTTGTGGCGCTCCTCGCTCCTGGGCTCAGCCTGCCTCTTCCTCCTGCACAGCAAGATAGAGGTGAGTGCAGCTCTCCAGCCTTCCTGTGGGCCTGAGGTTCAGATTCATTTTCCCTCTTAGGGCCAACTGCGTATTATTCGTGTTATGTATGCAGGTTATGCAGGATCGAAATCCTACCATCCAATTTGCCCTCTAGTTAATGTAAGTTCTGGCCAATCGGGTGATGGGTGTTCTTCACAGGGAAGGCCAGTGCCAACGCAAGGAAGGGGCCGTGTCCTGCTGGGCTTCACTTCTGACTCTGTAGCCTGAAGTGTTTTGATTGCACAAACCAACCAGAGGTCCAGGTTGCTTTTGGTATCATCTTGCCAAGACTGTCTGGGTGGCACCACGTAAATGATTGCTGGTCAATCCCCACCCCAAACTTTCTGGCCACGCTATACAACCTGCCCTGGCTGCTGGGCTCAGACAACCCTGCGGGATCCCACCATGATCTCCCGCACTTTCCTCCTGCTTGTGGGGCTCTTTTCTCCTGGGCTCAGCCTGCCTCTTCCTCCTGCACAGCAAGTTAGCTTTTTTATCACCAAATGCCAGCAGCTCCCCACGCAGTAGTACAACCCTGTCTGCCATGAGATGGGTCAGGATTCCCACTTGAATGCCTGGTTGAAATTGCGGAGGGGCAATCTTTGCATGCAAGAAGCACGCAAATAAGAACATAAGAACATAAGAACAGCCCCACTGGATCAGGCCATAGGCCCATCTAGTCCAGCTTCCTGTATCTCACAGCGGCCCACCAAATGCCCCAGGGAGCACACCAGATAACAAGAGACCTCATCCTGGTGCCCTCCCCTACATCTGGCATTCTGACTTAACCCATTTCTAAAATCAGGAGGTTGCGCATACACATCATGGCTTGTACCCCGTAATTGATTTTTCCTCCAGAAACTTGTCCAATCCCCTTTTAAAGGCATCTAGGCTAGACGAGTGTTGGAGGTCTCCAGACTCATCTCATAGACTGTGAAGGAGCCTGGATTAAAAGCATGTGCTGACAGCCCTCCAAGTTGACCAGCCTGTGTGCTGGCACTGGGTTGGGGGAATGTTCCAGAAACCACTCAAACACCAGGCTAGTAACAGCGGAAGGCTGACTAGAGCACGTATGAAGGGAATGTTGTGCTCTCCTGGGACTGAGACTCAGGCACAGGAACTGGTTCGCAGAGTGGTGATGCACCATCTTGAACAGGCCTCTGTGCTGTGAGAGCACTCGAGGGCTTCCCAGGGGCAGGGGCACACCAGGCCCCTCTTCTCCGGCTCAGCCTGTCCCACTACATCCCAGGGCTGCCTCTGTGCCTTCTGTTTCCAAGGATCTTCCACTCGGGTTTCTCATGGACCTGCTTGAAGGCTGCAACTCTATCCCTCTGTCCACGTTCCCAGTAACTTTGTCAGGGACTGCAGTGTGGAGCAGGGACGTGTGGTGGGTGGGGAGACGGGTGAGGCTGAGCCCACTGTGGGAGAAGCCCAAGCACTCTCAACCCATGTGCGCTGAGTTCTCGGGCTCCTCCTACAGTGGCGGCGCTTTTCCAAGGACTCCTGTGGGGAGGCTGTGACAGCCCCAGATGTGTGAAAATCTGCCTCCCAGCAGAGCTAGACTGGGCCAAGTCTCCTCCAAGGATTTCCAGGGAATGCAGCAAATGCAAAACACAGGCTTGCCTTGCAGTTAGTGGCAAAGAACACCTCTCATGGGATGGGCAGGAAGACAAATCCCTGTGCCCACGTTATGTGAAGTTGACGATGGGTGTGGGGACCAAGTGCACAGGCTCCTGACACAACTAGGGGCTGGCATGAAATGAGGAGAAAGGCGAGGCTATTGTGTTGCTGAAGACTCAAGAGCTGGTCTGGGGGAGTGAGGGCCCAATCTTGAGCCTTGTGCACCAGCTCATCGCTGGCATGCACTGTTGCAAACATGCCATCAGGCACATTTGTGAGACTTACTGTGGGCCCAGCACCGGAGCTAGCCCAGCACGAGCCCTTTGTTGGGTTGCGCAGCCCAACATAGGACTCCTTGATTCTGTGGCGACTAAAGAGCTGCCACAGAATTGAGTAGCCCCATTGCGGGGCTTCTTCCCGTCCCCCAAGAAGCCACTGGAAGCTGCCCGGCACGCTTAGGATGCTGCAGCAGCCATTTTTGGCACCACCTGTGTGCTGAGTAGCTCAGAACTGGGCTGTGAGTGAATTACACAACTCTGTTGGAACGGAGATCTAAGACTGGACTACAAAGCAGCATATTGCAGAAAATCCCTGAAGAAAGAGACGGAGGGCCAAATCCCATTCAGCTGTCCAGCTCTGACGCAGCTGTGCACACAGGGTGTGATGTGGCAAACCCAGCTCCAGGCACCGTGAATCAATTTCCTGCACATTCTGTCCCAGGGAGTGCGGGAAAGGTGCAAAGATTATCTTGTAAACATAAGCAATAATGAAATCACTTGTTTGTCATGTCTGTAAAGTCACAAGACATGATGGGAAAGAAAGGACATTGCAGCTTGAAAGGTACTCGTCTGGCCGCTTCCCACCAATCCACGTATGTCTAATGAGAACAGGATAATAAAATCTCTGGCCCGATGGGAAGATGCCATACAAATGGGAGTGAGGTGTGCCATTCTTTTTTAAGTAACACCCCCACAGGGAACCAGGAATATCCATGTGTGTTGTCCCTTTCTTTAGTTAGCAGATTTATTTGTCACTCTTATGGCCATACAGACACTCTGAACCCTTAGCAACAAAAAGAGAAAAAAATATTCTGAATCAATTAAAACCATGACTATAAAATGGACAAAAACCATCTAGGATGCAGTGCACCATTTCTCTTTCTCCTCAGGGGGACAGGTGGAGTAGTGGCATAGCTAGAGGGGGTGCTAAGCCCTAAGTTTTGAAGGGAGCCACACCGCAGTGTGCAAGGGGCCCCTCCCACTCCCCTTTGGAGCCATTCCATGTGGGGAGCAAAACAGAGGCGTACGCCCCTTGCATCCTGCAAAACATAGTGCTTTGCACTCCCTCCAGCTACGCCATTGAGATGAAGGAGGAGCATTCGGTCATGGGACAAATATAGGATGTCTGATGTGACACCACTCAGCACAAGTGAGATCTGGGTTGACGCATTTGGAGCAGGCATTTGCCCTTCACAGACCTTTGGTCTGGACCAGGAGGGGTGAACCTTTCCTCTGCAGAAGAGCCTTCTCTGAATGACTCCGCAGCTTGCAAATTAATAATATGACACTTGAAGGGCCCAAACCTATCCAACTTGGAGTGAATATGGACCTGACATGGGTTTTTGTATACCTGAAATGACAGACATGGTATGTCCCCTGATTGCAAAACCTTTGACTTAGCTCAACCTGCCTCAGATGCCGTCAAAGGGTTCCAGTTTTCTCACGCAGTACCTGAGCAGGAATTGATGCAGTTAGTGAGGACCCCCCAGCCAAGGCCAGCCCCTCCGCACACCTGGACCTGTTCTAGCATCTCTGTGAATTTCCAGGAAGGCAGGTAAGGAGCAAAGCCCTACACCAATCCTGGGGCCTGAGGTCAGGTTTCGTCACTGAGCAGAGTGTGTTTCATTTGGGATCTTTGGTTTGTGCCTCATAAAAGCTGAATATTATCAAGGTGTCCTTGAGCAGCAGTTTGTGGGTGTTCTTTACAGGGAAGGCCAGTGCCAACGAAAGAAAGGCATGTGTCATGTTGGGCTTCCCACCTCACTAAGTGGCCTCATTCAGCATTTTGACAGCACAAACCAACACGACCACCAGGATGCTTTTGGCAATGTCTTGTCAGCCCTGCCTGGGTGGCGCCACGTAGGCAATTTCTGGCCAACCCCCACCCCAAACTCATCCTGGAACTCTCTATAACCTGCCCCGGCTGCTGGGCTCAGACAACCCTGCGGGATCCCACCATGATCTCCAGCACTTTCCTCCTGCTTGTGGGGCTCCTCGCTCCTGGGCTCAGCCTGCCTCTTCCTCCTGCACAGCAAGACAGCTTTATTATCACCAAATGCCAGCAGCTCCCCACGCAGTAGTACAACCCTGTCTGCCATGAGATGGGTCAGGATTCCCACTTGAATGCCTGGTTTAAATTGCGGAGGGGCAATCTTTGCATGCAAGAAGCACGCATGCCTCCCCCAGAACGGCTTCTTTTGCTTTTCTAGTCATGGTTTTCCATTGATCCTGAATGTGTTTCTTTGTGATTTGATTTTTTTGGTTGCTGAGTGTTCTCCTTCCATTGTGAGAATGCCAGAGATGGCACAAACAGAGGTAGGACTCACATGTGTCAGGGAGGAATGTGCCACCCCTGATTTCTGTGGATAAATCTTGGCAAGGGGCCCTAAATAGCAGAGAACATGGGATATACAGAGCAAGGACAAGTCGGGAGTGTTTCCTGCTTAATAGGATCCTGATTGCAAAGGTGATCAACCGGTGAGCGGAAGTGATCCAGGCAGGGAGTCTGAGCTGGCTGGGCTAGAGGGCTGGGTCACAAACAGGTCAGTAAGGCAGGTCAGGTCAAGAATGTCTAAAGGGTTAAAGAAGGTCTAGAAAGAAATATGTTGGGTTGAAGGGGTTGGAGAAGTGGCTGAAGGATGAGGGGCTAGAAGCAGTTCCTTTCTTTCTTGTTTACCCTAAAGCAAGATAAGGGTGTCATAGACAAAGGGGGTTGGAGACAGGGCTCAAAGGAGCATCAAAGGAGAGACAACACATTCATTCCTCTTGGTTGATTGATCCACATTCCTGCAGCTGGGAACTGCTAGCAACTTCTCAGTTACACTTTCTTAGTTTGTTTCAGGCTTCTCATGTCCACTTAGGCCTAACCTGGACTTATTCAGGACAAAGGGAAGTGGTTGAACACAGCTGGGAAACATGCAGCAAAGTCACAAACTGGAAGCCCTTTTTAGGAGGTCCCAGGTGGCCACCAGGCTCTGTTTTCCTATCTAGTCACCTGAGGTGTATGTGCCAGAGATCTCCTGCACAATGTATATGAGGTCTATAAGGAGAGCGTCTGGGGGCCGCTCTCTCTCTCCTGCCTTCTGGAATGCTAACCTTCAGGCTCTGTACATAGAAGAGGGAACGTGGATTTTCTGAACGCTGCATTCATTCAGCCTGCAAGCAAACTCTGTGGAATGTTTTGTAACTGTTAGGTAGATAAATGACGTCAGAGCTTCTGAAAGTTTATTTGCTATGTGTTATCCCCTGAATGTTTTATTTTGGAGAGCATTTGTTCTCCAAAGCTGGAGAAAATTGGAATATCTCAAGAATTGGCAAGTCCCATCTATAAGAAGATTTCCAAGGAGGCAGGTAAGGGGGAAACTCTCTTCTTTGGGGCTGCTCTCCATGAACCTTGGAAGTTCTTAACCATTCTTGGGAATGTACACATAGCACTTCAGACAGCTTGAGGTTCTTCATTTCCTGCTTCAGGACCTCTGAACACACTGGGAAACAGGCTCCATCAGGCACCCTAAATCTGGCAGCTCCCAAATATGTTGACTCAGATCTCATTTCTGTCTAAGTCAGGGGTGTCAAACTCATTTAGTACCGAGGGCCGAATAGCATTCATTATGTCTGCTGAGGGCCAGAAATGATGTCATTAGGCAGGAAGTGAAGTCATTAAACAGGTCATAACCAAAGATAAGCACTTTTTCCTTGCTTAGGAATTCAATAGCTGCAAATGACAGAAGAGAAAGTATGGAAATCTCGATCATATTTCAAGATACGGGAGAGCCCGATTTTCATGTGGGCTGCCCTTTCAGCAGTAATACCTCAGCACTGCTCAGCAGCTGAGAGCCTAAGGGCCAGATAAAAAGGTTCCTGTTCCCCCGGGCCTTATGTTTGACACCCCTGTTCTAAGTGGTATCGCTTTAGCATTCCCAAGTTTGCCACATGACTGAATGCACCTTCATCACAACCCAGCCTCCTTCAGTCCCCTTGTATAGGAAACTAGGCTAGACACTTTGCTATCTAGTTTTCCTTGTGAGGGTAATCATTGCATGGAGGGGCAATAAGCTCTAGCGGTCTCCCACCCCCCACAATGGCTTTTTTGGCTTCTATAGGCAGTGTTTGGATTGATCCTGGTTTCCTCTTCTTTTTATTCAAAAGAAGGAGAAATGTTCAGAAAGCCCCATTGTCTCACTCCACATTTGGGTGACTAAAAGTCCTGCCCACCACTGCCAAAATCCCTTTCGCTTCCCCACTAGGCCACCAAAGCAAGCCCTCCTTCTCACAGACTGCACATGGAGGCTATAAGCAGGGATGGGTACTTGAGTCCTGATTACTTGTCACGAGTTCTGAAAAGTTGTGTTTTTCTGCGACTCTTGTCAACTTCAGTCACCAATGTCACTGCTCTGGTTGTGACTCGTGACAGTGACTTGGAAAATAGTCGTGATTGTAAGTGCTGGAGTCACGTAGTCTTGTGATTTTTGTGCCTGCGACTCAATTTTGTGCCTGTGTGTGCTTGCTTGCTTTTCCCTGATAGTGGAACGCTGACCTGGATATCACCAGACACCTGCTTGCTTGCTTCAGTGATGGCCGGCAGAGGTGGACTTGTTGCTCCCCTTGATTCTGCTGTGAGAAAGAGTCTCTTGGAGTGCTCCAAAGTAGCGGATCCCTCTGGGGTCACCCAGCAGGGCCTGTTGCAGGTATTCTGGTTAATGGGATCATTACTGGAAAAGCAAGCAGGGGGCAAAAGGGCAGGATGGGTGAGCCCGTGGAGGGGCTGGCAGTGGTCAGTTCAATGAGAGACACTCAAGACCATGGAGCTGTAAGCAGAATGAAAGGAGAGAATGAGGATGGGTGGCTTTGGGCCTGACAAGGGTTGCTGTAGTCCCAGATGACAGCCACGGTGTGTCTGCTGATTCCAGCACCTTTGACTTAACTCGACGTGCCACAAACTCCATCAAAGGAATCCGGTTCTCCCGTGCAGTACCTGAGCGAAAACTGATGCAGTTGGTGAGGAGCCCCAGCCAAGCCCAGAAGCAACACCTCTCTGCAAACCTGGACCTGTTCTAGCATCTCTGAGAATTTCCGGGAAGGCAAGTAAGGGTGACAGGTTTTCTTCTGCTGAGAAGGTCTGTGGGATGGGCTGTCAGTCAATAAGAGTGAACGTTCAGCAGCCATCCAAGACCAAGACCCAGGATTCTCTGGGCAGAAGCCCTGACATTTAACCTGGCACAGAACCGATACAAATTCATATTATCAACATACCAGGCAGAATTGGGGTTTATGAGGAAAGTTGAGGAGGAGTTTGATTTGGCTTTAAAAGAGCATTTCAGTTCCTGTTTCGGAATGAAAACCAGGCTGGAGTAGAGCCGACTCTCACCTTTCCCCAGGTGCCCCTGTCCACCTGAGGGAGGGAAACTACTGGGGAAAACAGGAGGACTCTGGGAATTCTTCTTTATGAGGAAAGGCTATGGCGTTTGGGCCTCTTCAGCCTAGAAAAGAGCTGCCTGAGGGGGGATGTGATTGAGACATACAAAATTATGCACGGGAAGAATTGAGTGGATAGAGAGATGCTCTTTTCCCTCTCACATAACACCAGAACCAGGGGACATCCACTAAAATTGAGTGTGGGGAGAGTTTGAACAGAGAAAATAAAATATTTCTTTACTCAGTGTGTAGTTGGTCTGTGGAACTCCTTGCCACAAGATGTGGTGATGGCATTGGGCTTAGAGGCCTTTACAAGGGAATTGGACACTTTTCTGGAGAAAAATTCCATTATGGGTGACAAGCCATGATGTGTATGCGCAACCTCCTGATTTTAGAAATGGGCTATGTGAGAATGCCAATGCAAGAGAGGGCACCAGGATGAGGTCTCTTGTTATCTGGTGTGCTCCCTGGGGCATTTGGTGGGCCACTGTGAGATACAGGAAGCTGTAGATGGGCCTATGGCCTGATCCAGTGGGGCTGTTCTGATGTTCTTATGTATGGTGTGTCCCCTGATTCCAGCACCTTTCACTTCAAAGGGTTCTGGTTTTCCCGCATGGTACTTGACCGGGAATTGATGCAGTGGGTGAGGACCCCCAGCTAAGGCCAGAATAAACACCCCACTGCACACGTGAACCTGTTCTAGCGTCTGAGAATCTTCGGGATGGCAGGTACAGAGTGAAATTTTTTTTTTTTGCTGATAGAGTTAAGCATTTTGATTGCTCATACCAAGGAGACGGCCAAGAAGCTTTTGGCATTGTCTTGCCAGGCTCTCTGGGTGGCACCAGGTAGGCAATTGCTGGCCGGTACCCACCCTAATCTCTCCAGAAACACTATATAGTGCCTCGGTTGCTGGGCTCAGACAACGCTGTGGATGCCACCATGCTCTCCACCACCTTCCTCCTACTTGTGGGGCTCTTTGCTCTGGGGCTAAGCCTGCCTCTTCCTCCTGACCAGCGAGATGCAGGTGAGTGTCGCTTTCCAGCCCTCCTTTGGGCCTCACATTTAGATCAATTTTCCCTCTTACGGCCATCTACCTATTATTACCATGAAGTACTGTGGATGGGGCAGGTCCCAGGAGCTTAACCTGGCTTGCTTATCCACAATTTGGGCAGCTCCACACCCAGTAGTACAAAGCCTGTCCATCCAAGAGATGGGCTAGAGTTCTCCCCTTGAATGCCTGGTCTTCTTTGCTGGGTGGCAATTTTGACATGCAGCCGCTGTTCATGAATCATTCAACAGCCATGTTCTCCTCCCTCTCCCCTCCTGCCCCCCCCCAAGTTCAGTGGTAACTTCATTGGAAGCTCATAAATGAACAGTGTCAAGGGACAGCCAAGGGCTCCAAGCACCTGCTTGCTTCTTTCAGCAGGCCCACAGGTGTGGAGTTCTTGCTTTTAACTCCACTGTCAAAAGCATCCTTTTCCCAAGGATGTGAGCTCCTGAAATAGCAGAGAACATGGGACATACAGAGCAAGGACAAATCGGAAGTGTTTCCTGCTTAATAGTGACAGAAAGATTTTGGTGCACTGATTGATGCACTGCAGAAACAGTCAAAGGTCTTTAGAGGGTTTGGAAGCTTTATTGTTATATGATAGATGAATTCCAAGCCAATTGCATAGACCAAATAGATGTTGGAAGGGTAAAAGATAAGAAGAAATGTTCTATCACATATATGTGATATGTTATCTTATCTTTTACCCTTCCAACATCTATCTGGTACATTTTCATACGTTTTTGCCAATCTACCTAGAGTCAAATATCATCTCAACATGATTTTATAAAAATTATCTGTAAGGTTTACATGTCCTCCTAAGTCCTCCTGTTCTTCTTTGAATTTCTGCATAAAATCTCTTGCCTTTTGAACTGTATGCAGCCAGTAGACTCTTTGTTGAAATCTGAAAATCAAACCCTCCAGCTTTCCCCATCTAAACATAATCTTCCTCTTTTTCAGCTCTTCTGTCAAAAATACATAATCCTTCCATAGGATACTACTGTCCTGATTCTATTCAATTTTCCAGCACCAGTGCAGCTGCAATGCAGCCCTAAGGTAAGGGAACAAATGTTCCCATACCTTGAGGAGGCCTCTTTGACTGCCTCCTTACCAAAGGATGCAGTGTGTGCCCCATGGGCTCAGCTGCACATGCACAGGAAAATCGGATAGGATTTGGCCCTAAGAGGGATCTTCTTAAAGATTATAATATGTCCTTGAGGACGTATTATTGAGGACAACATCCTTCAGTCTGCAGACTTGTTTTTCATGTTGTTGTAACACCTTATCTCCCAGTTTCTTCCTAGTAAAATGGATCAGAATGTCTCTAGCAGCTTTATGTAGTGTGGCAAATCTTGTATTAACTCTAAACCTGGTCAACTTCTGAATCAATGATTTGTTCATCTGTTTGCAAATACTGAGCTAGAACCTCTACCATTTGCTGTCTCCAATCTTCTCCAGCTCCTCCAAAATTCTCTGGTACAGCTCTGAATCTCAATATCTTTTCTTTATTTGCTTGCTCCATTAGAGATATCATATCCAATGTTTTCTCATGTTCCAAACTAAGGACTTCCATTCTACAATCAGTGACTCTTGTTTGATATATTTGATGGATTCTTCCAGCTGAACCATGTCCTTTCTCAATTCCAATTTCAGGTCTTTAAGCTCTTGTTCAACTGAGTCTATTCTTAATTCAATTTTAAACTGAAACTGCTGAAACATGTTAGAAAAATTCCACACCTAAATTTTCTCTTTGGAGTCTGTATTGGTGATCTTGACTGTTTTGGTTGTTCTTTTGCTTGCTCCATAGTATTGGCTCTTCTGCGTGTTGTCATATTCATATCCTCCCAGTTAGGAGAGCTTATACTGAAATATGAGTGGAGTTCTGTGTATCTCTCTCAAACATGAGAAAAAAAAATCCAAATGTAGTTCCGCTTTTCACCAGCAGATGTCACTTTCTATTGAATTCTTTTTTTATAATATTTTTTAATTTTATTAAAAACAAACACAAAACAGATACACACATAAACAAAAAATTTTTTTAAAAGGACATTGCAAATTGTATGGCAAATGTGGAGATCTCAAACACATTTCTTATTCTACTACAAAATCATACAAAAATTATCAAACTTTAAGAATTGATACCTATTATATAATATCTTTTCCACACAAGTAGAAAAATAAAAAAACATAAAAGTTAACTCCTATCTACTCATCAAATCCATAGATCACTTCGCCCACTTTCCCCTCAACGCACAGGAAGTCTATGAATGGTCTTTTACTGACTTATCTTTAAGAAAAATTGTAAGTTTTTTCCATTTCTGCCAAATCCAATATCTTTAACCACCACTCTTCCAATATGGGTATCTCTGGAACTTTCCAGCATTTGGCATACAATTTTCTTGCAGCGGTTGTCATATATAAAAACATAGTTTCATAGTCTTCTGAATTGAGTCATCCAGTATTCCCAACAAAAAATGCTTCTGGTTTCATTTGTAAATTTAACTCCAATAACAACTGCATTTGCTGGTGTATCAAAGTCAAATACCATCTATACATCATCTTATAAAAATTCTCTTTAAGGTTTACTTTCAAAGTCAATTTCAATCTTTTAATCCACAAGCTCTCCCATTGCTCCATGGCTATCTCATGACCAACATGACTTGCCCATTGTATCATATACTCCTTAACCTGATCCTCTTCTGTCTCCTATTTTAACAATAACATGTGCTGCATCCTGCAGTTGGGTGGCACTCACGGAGGTCTCCTCAAAGTAAGGGAATGTTTGTTCCCTGACCTCAAAGCTGCATTGCCTTATGTCAGTGCTGGAAAGTGTTGGTATGCTCAACTCTTGCTCAAAACATTTGTAAATACTTTTCAATTGAATTCAACCAGTTTGAGCACTCTATGGTTTATAATGGAGTTCTTGCGTTCTAATGTTCGTAAGCTATGACGTATAAAAGTAAAATATAAACATCCCAGATATTGTAATCATTAAAGTCAATAAAAAGCCATTAATCAATATAAAAGCATCCTAATGAAGTACTTGGAGACCATTTGGCCATTAGAAGCTTTCAAAACACATCTCTTCATTGGTCGGTTTGCTACGCACACTCCCCTGATTTCATTCCTTCCCAGTTCTAGGAGAGCATGGGGGTCAGGGCTGCTTGTGGGAAGGGTAGTCAGGGCTGCTTGGGGGTCAGGGCTGCTTGTGGGAAGGGGATTCAGGGCTGCATGGGGGTCAGGGCAGCTTGTGGGAAGGGGGTTCAGGGCTGTTTGGGGGTCAGGGCTGCTTGTGGGAAGGGGGTTCAGGGCTGCTTGTGGGTCAGGGCTCCACAGGGGTCAGGGCTGCTTGTGGGAAGGGGAGTCAAGGTTGCATGGGGGTCAGGGCTGCACATGGGAAGGGGAGTCAGAGCTGCTTGGGGGTCAGGGCTGCACATGGGAAGGGGGTTCAGGGCTGCTTGTGGGAATGGGAGTCAGGGCTGCTTGTGGGAAGGGGGGTCAGGGCTGCTTGGGGGTCAGGGCTGCACATGGGAAGGGGGGTAAGGGCTGCTTGGGGGTCAGGGCTGCTCGTGGGAAGGGGAGTCAGGGCTGCTTGGGGGTCAGGGCTGCACATGGGAAGGGGGTCAGGGCTGCTTGGGGGTCAGGGCTGCACATGGGAAGGGGGTCAGGGTTGCATGGGGGTCAGGGCTGCACATGGGAAGGGGTGTCAGGGCTGCTTGGGGGTCAGGGCTGCTTGTGGGAAGGGGGATCAGGGCTGCTTGGGGGCCAGGGCTGCTTCTGGGAAGGGGGGTCAGGGTTGCTTGGGGGTCAGGGCTGCTTGTGGGAAGGGGAGAGGGCTGCATGGGGGTCAGGGCTGCTTGTGGGAAGGGGAGAGGGCTGCATGGGGGTCAGGGCTGCTTGTGGGAAGGGGGTCAGGGCTGCATGGGGGTCAGGGCTGCTTGTGGGAAGGGGAGAGGGCTGCATGGGGGTCAGGGCTGCTTTTGGGAAGGGGGATCAGGGCTGCATGGGGGTTAGGGCTGCTTGTGGGAAGGGGGTCAGGGCTGCTTGGGGGTCAGGGCTGCTTGTGGGAAGGGGGGTCAGGGCTGCTTGGGGGTCAGGGCTGCTTGTGGGAAGGGGGATCAGGGCTGCTTGGGGGCCAGGGCTGCTTCTAGGAAGGGGGGTCAGGGCTGCTTGTGGGAAGGGGAGAGGGCTGCATGGGGGTTAGGGCTGCTTGTGGGAAGGGGGGTCAGGGCTGCTTGGGGGTCAGGGCTGCTTGTGGGAAGGGGGGTCAGGGCTGCTTGGGGGTCAGGGCTGCTTGTGGGAAGGGTGGTCAGGGCTGCTTGGGGGTCAGGGCTCCACAGGGGTCAGGGCTGCTTGTGGGATGGGGAGTCAGGGCTCACTGGAAGTCCTTGGAGGGGTCGGGGCTTGTCAGCATGACACGGCACAGTGGTTGAAAATGGCTACCTCAGACTGACCTTAGAAAGGCACTTCTGGTTTTCAGCAAAAACCGGAAGTGCCTTTCTAAGGCCTTCAGGAGGCCTTCTGATGATCGCAAAGTTTGTGCTCTGCCTTCCCAAGCCTCAGAAGACTGCTTTTCCAACTCAAGTCCACCATTGGAGGTGCAAGTTGACACCCCCTCAAGGTGTGGTACCCTGGGCAGTTGACCTCCTGGCCCATCCTTAACTATGCCACTGGACACTTTCTTGTGTCCTTCCATAAAGGCCGGCAGAGGTGCATTTCTTGCTCCCTTTGACTTGACTTTAAGAAAGAGTTTCTTGGAGTGCTCCATGGCAGCAGATCCCTGTGTTTACCCACTGGGCCTGTTGCAGGTATTCCGGTTAATGGAGTCACTAGTGGAAAAGCAAGAAGGGGCCAAACATGCAGAGTGGGTGAGTCAGTGGATGGCCTGGAAGTGGTCAGTTCAAAGAGAGAGACGCAAAACCATGACTCTGTCAGCAGCATGAAAGGAAAGGTAGAGGATGGGTGACTACAGGCCAGGTGTGGGTTTGCACATTGGGGCAAAAAATCAAAACTTCACCTATAGGTTAATGGATTCTGAGCTGTCTGTGACAGATCAGGAGAGAGATCTCGGGGTGGTGGTAGACAGGTCAATGACAGTGTCCAATGTGCGGCGGCAGTTAAGAAGGCCAATTCTATGCTTGGGAACATTAGAAAAGTTATTGAGAACAAAATGGCTAATATTATAATGCCGTTGTACAAATCAATGGTAAGACCACACCTGGAGTATTGTGTCCAGTTCTGTTCACTACATCTCAAAAAGGACATAGTGGAAAAGGTGCAAAAGGGAGCGACTAAGATGATTGCTGGGCTGGGGCACCTTCCTTATGAGGAAAGACTACGGCGTTTGGGCCTCTTCAGCCTAGAAAAGAGGTGCCTGAGGGGGGACATGATTGAGACATACAAAATTATGCACGGGAAGGATAGAGTGGATAGAGAGATGCTCTTTTCCCTCTCACATAACACCAGAACCAGGGGACATCCACTAAAATTGTGTGTGGGGAGAGTTAGGACTGAGAAAATAAAATATTTCTTTACTTGGCGTGTAGTTGGTATGTGGCACTTCTTGCCACAAGATGTGATGATGGCATTGAGCCTAGATGCCTTTAAAAGGGAGTTGGACACATTTCTGGAGAAAAAGTCCATTATGGGTTACAAGCCATGATGTGCATGTGCAACCACCTGATTTTAGAAATGGGTTATGTCAGAAGGCCAGATGCAAGGGAGGGCACCAGGATGAGGTCTCTTGTTATCTAATGTGCTCCCTGGGGCATTTGGTGGGCCGCTGTGACATACAGGAAGCTGGACTAGATGGGCCTATGGCCTGATAGGGCCTATGGGGCTATGGGGCTATGGGAAGCTGGACTAGATGGGCCTATGGGGCTGTTCTCATTTTCTTATGTAACCTCCTGATTTTAGAAATGGGCTATGTCAGAATGCCAATGCAAGGGAGGGCACTAGGATCAGGTCTTTTGTTATCTGGTGTGCTCCCTGGGGCTTTAAAGACCCACTTCCAGGTTTCTTGCTCTTCCATTGCTCCTTTTGGGATAATTTTATTCCGTTAGATTCCATTATTCGGCCCATCTTGTTGCTGAATGCAGAATAGTGTATTCTCATGTATTCTGGGGTGAGCATGGAGGAGCAAGAAACTTAGAAGTGTGTTTTTATAGCTATTTGTAACCCTGAGAAGCTTGCAACTGGTGCAGTTAAACAGCACAAAGGTAGGGAATTGGATTTTGGTGCTTTCCCCTCCCCCCCTCTTACAAGGCATTTAAAGGTGGACTCCGGCATCAGATCTGAGTCAAATCAGTGGATACCAACTCATTGGATACCGAGGCACCACCTGTATATGTTTTCAGGCTGAGATGTGGACTTCCACAGCTGTCATGGCAAAGCAGGCCAGTGTGCAATCCTTGGGCTGTGTTCACACATCTGAAACAGCAGCGGCTTGCTCAGGTAGAAACTGCCAGACGATGGCCCTTCATCATTTCCTTTAGTTCTCCACTGCAGCTCAGGGCCCAATCCCATCAAATTTTCCAGCACTGGTGCAGCTGCAATGCAGCCTTATGGTATGGGAAGAAATTTTCCCACACCTTAAGGAGGCCGCTGTGACTGCTGCCCCACCACAAGATGCAGTGCACGCCCCATTGACATGGCTGCACCCGCACTAGAAAACGGAATAAGATTGGGCCCTCAGTTGTCTCCGTACACAAAAGTGGATAACACAAAAGTGGAGGCTAATAGTGCCAAAATCATGGCTGGATTAGCTGTTGAGCATGGGTGCGAACATTCAGTAGTATGTAGGAGAAGGAAGGGATGAGGAGTCCACAGAATGAAAGAGGTGCATGTATTGGAATGCTGCAGTACTGAATATGTCCACCAGAGAGCAGCAGAGAACTAGGACAGGAGCTGTCAAGGAGGGACAATAAATGCGCTGTCTCAAAATTAACAAAGTCAGTGTCTGTTCTACATAATGGCCAGAGGGGGGCGGCCTCTCAGTTGATCCTCACAATGGTCACAGGTATGGTGCGGGAGGGGGTGAGTGGAGGGGAGCAGAGCTCTGGGATCTCTGCTGCCTTTGAAACGAAATGAATGAAGGAATGAAGGTGATGGGGTGACCTCAACCCCACTTGGCCCCACAGGTGGGAAGTTTTGGTGTTGTTGGTCACTGGCTTAGATGACTTGAAAAACGGATTACAAACATTCATGGTGGAGAACAGACTATAGGTCAACCCCTGATGGCTGCATTGAACCTCCAGATGCAGGGGCAGTATGTCACAGAGTACTACGTGCAGGGGAGGGCACTGACTTTTATCCCCTTCTTGCTGGGAAATGTTCACCGTGTTTATTTTCTGGTCATTATCATCATTCATTTCATGTCATGACTATTACTGAATGTAATTCTGCTATATATGTGGGGTGCTAAACATTTATGGGCCCTGGGTGTGAAATGACCTCCTATACCCCCAACCCAGGGTTGTCCAAACTTTTTGGCCGGAGGGCCACATCATCTCTCTGACACTGTGTTGGGGGCCAGGAAAAAAAGAATTGATTCACATTTCAAATGTGAATAAATTTACATAAATGAATGTATTAGAGATGGAACTTATATGAATGAATGAATGAAGGTCTTGCAAGGCCTATAAAAGGCCTTGGACAAAGCAAGGTCAGCCTTTCATTTGCTGCTGCAGCATCACAGATATGAAACATCAAGCAGTGGAGGGAGCCCTCGTCCCACAGCTGAGAGAGGATGAACAGTTGGCCATCACACTGAGAGCAGTTGCATCAGGCTAGCGTGGGTTCCAGCAAGTCTCCAAAGGGGAGAGGCTCATTGGAGACTTGGGCCTTCCTGAGGGCCAGATTGGGAGCCCTTGAGGGCTGCAAGTGGCCCCAGGGCCGGGGTTTGGGCACCCCTGCTGTAACCAATGACATACGAAGCCAGTGGCAGGGGTGGAAACATTCACCAGATTAACTGTCAGGCCTTTGCCCCAGAGAATCCTGGGGCTTGCCTTGCTGCTGAACAAAAAGGTTTCCACTTGGGCCCCACAGCTCCTAAGGCCAGCCCTGCTTCGGAGCAGAGGAAGCCCCTTCACTCCTTACCTGCCTTTCTGGAGATTCGCAGAGACACACATTTTAATGAACACTGGACAATCACTGTCTTGTTAACAGCAGTCATGGAACACCCTAGTATTTGGTTGAGAACTGGATCATGTTGAAGTTGGATAGAGGGGTTGAAATCCAGGGAAATCCAACACCACGGCTGTCACCTGAGGAATACAAAAAGCCACGTCAGGCCCATACTCACCCATCTGCTTTCTCTTCTTTCTTTCTGCTTACAGGGTCATGGCCTTCAATGTATCTCTATGAATTGACCACCTCCAGCCCGTCCATGGGCTCATCCATCCTGCCTGTTTGCAGTGACCCCATTAACCAGCATACCTGCAACAGCCCCTGCTGGGTAACCCAAAGAATCTGCTACCATGGAACACTCTGACGGACTCCTTCTTATAGCCGAGTCAAGGACTGCAAGAATTCCTCATCCACTAGCCATCACTAATGGAAGCAAGCAGGTGTCCAGTGGTGTAGCTAAAGAGAAGCTGGGGGGGTCAATTGCCCTCAGTACAACACCTTGATGGGGTGCCATTTCACACCCCCAGTGGCAGACCTTAGGCCTAAAGCAGATTTCTGAGGCTTGGAAGGCTGTGTGCTGTCTTCCCAACCATCAGAAGTCCTCAAGACAGAGCACTTAAAAAAGCATTTCTGTTTTTTGCTGAAAACTCAATATGGCTTTCTAAGGCCTTCTGAGATTAGGGGGGGGGGTGTTCAAAATGTTGTGCCCCTGGGTGTCAGATGTTGTCACTACATCACCACAGGTGCCTGGTGAAGTTCAGTGTTCTTTTATCAGAACCACAGCAACAAAGGACCGTCTCCCCAGCAGTCCACCAACCCCACCAACTTCTGTTTCCACTGTCCAGGCCAGTGTTCCACCATCAGGGAGCCTTTCCACAGCACGTGGCTCGAGTAACTGAGCCAAGCTACATTATGCAGAGGAATCCAATTTGTGCATGTCCCCCACTCCCCTAGGGTAGTAATTAATCTGAATTTGGGTATCCAAACTATGGCATTCTGACAGCCCTTGACTGTGAGAAAAAGCCACCTGCCCAGAATTGTCCAAGGAAATCTGGGGTGGCACATTCTTCCCTGACACCTCCAAGTCCTGCCTCTGTTTGTGCCCTCTCTGGAATTCTCACAGTTGCGGGAGAACACTCAGCAACCCCCCAAAAATGGACAAAATGAAAGACAAAATTCAGGCCCCATTAAAACAATGACTCTAAAAGCAAGAGAAGCCTTGAGGGGAGGGGACTCATAACTTCTTGCATGCAGAAACCTCCCCTCAGGGAAGAAAACCAGGCATTACAGGAGGGAATTCTATCACATCTCATGGGTGGACAGGCTGTATACTACTAGGTGTGGAGCTGCCTGCATTTGGAGATAAAAAATCCAGGTCACAGCCCCTGCATCCTGCCCACCTTCATATCTGTCATAATATAAATATGCAGGTGGCCATAAGAGGGAAAAGGATCTGAAACTAAGACCTGCAGGGTGGCTGGAGAACTGCACTCACCTGTAACTTGCTCACCAGGAAAAAGAGGCAGGCTGAGTCCAGGAGCAAGGAGCCCCACAAGCAGGAGGAAAGTGCTGGAGATCATGGTGGGATCCCGCAGGGTTGTCTGAGCCCAGCAGCCAGGCAGGTTATATAGCGTGGCCAGAAAGTTTGGGGTGGGGATTGACCATTTTAGAAATGGGCTATGTCAGATTGCCAGATGCAAGGGAGGGCACCAGGATGCAGGTCTCTTGTTATCTGGTGTGCTCCCTGGGCATTTGGTGGGCTGCTGTGAGATACAGGAAGCTGGACTAGATGGGCCTATGGCCTGATCCAGTGGGGCTGTTCTTATGTTCTTATATGTTCTTATCTCCAGGGGTGATCTGTTTTGGGACAACCATTGATTTGTGGGTGGTGAGTGGAAGTGGAATGAAGAAGGGAGATGGAAGGGTCCATGTCTCAGAATCTGGCATCAGGACAAGGTTGTTCTCAGGTTGCTCTCATGTGTCTCAGTAGACACATGAATCCTACCTTCTTCATCCCACTTTTCTTTGGTCAATGACATCACAGTTGCATATGTGGGGTTGCCCCATTATCAACCCAGAGAAGGGACACTACACCCACTGAGCTTCATGGTTATGTTTTAGTTTGACCCCAAATCAAACACACACAGGCCAAGGCCAACATTCTGTCGCCCATTTCACACTGGCTTCTCTGCACATGCTCAGATGAGCTCTCTTCTCACTGTACAGAGCAGAATTCAGAACAAAAAGACATGCGTGACATTAATAAATCTTTGCATTTATGCAGCCAGTTTTCATTGTGCAAAGCCTATTATCATGATCTACTCCTTACAACAACTCAACCTGGTGAGTATAAACATCTGCTCTGGTGGCCCCTGAGCCCTCAGTACCATCCCAAGGGAGGAGGTTCATATCACACAGGACATCCCTTCCCTTGGGGTAGCTGGTGGGGGGACAGATGTGCACCTGGAAGCTAGGAACGTGATGCTATGAGGGACTTGGGGGTTCAGTTCAAGACACATCTGCTGCTACCCCTTCTTGAGGGTTGGGAGGTTTCCTGAGAGTCTCTGGACAAGTTCAGCCTGGAGCTGCAGGCCCAGTCCCGTGGACCTTGGGCTTCTGTCCAAAGGAAATTTCATCAGGGTTGGTGATCCAGGATGAAAGGGCTGTAGGGAAGGGAGCAGCAGAATGGAGCTCTGCTGTCAGTGGGGCTGCTGGGAATTTTTCCTGAATTGTTTTCCTTTATCTTTCCTTGGTGCTATGCAAGCAGGGGCAGCAGATGCCTTCATGCCAGGCAGCGCCAGTCATGCCCTGCTTGCCAACACTAACGGAAGCCAGTTTGGGATTTGGGGTGGTTTGGCAGCAAGGCGAGGGGTGGAGGGGCCCAAGTGTGGGGCTGCTTTTATTAAGGCTGCCACCATTTGATGCTGAGGGGTGTGTCTCTGTCCTTTTTAACCTTCAGCTCCTGCAATATTATGACGTCCACAGGAGGGCAGTAGACAATTGGCAGAGAACCTCACACAACTCCTTAGGACAGTGGTTCTCGCAAATTTAGCACCGGGACCCACTTTTTAGAAGGACAATCCATCAGGACCCACCGGAAGTGTTGTCATGACCAGAAGTGGCAACAACAACAACAACAGTATTTATATACCGCTTTTCAACAAAAAGTTCACAAAGCGGTTTACAGAGAAAATCAAATATCAAATATCTAATGGCTCCCTGTCCCAAAAGGGCTCACAATCTAAAAAGATGCAACACCAGCAGACTGCCACTAGAACAGACAGTGCTGGGGTGAGGTGGGCCAGTTACTCTCCCCCTGCTAAATAAAAGTGGAGCACCCACTTGAAAAACTGCCTCTTAACCAGTTCCTTTTAAAGGAATGCAAATTGCACAAACCACATCAAAATTTCTGTTTTATGAAAAGTTATAGCCAAAAAAAACACCAGTGGGGTGGGGGAATGGGACACCACCACACCCACTGCCCAGGGTGTTACCCCACTGCATGGGAGGAGTTCCATCATGGGGGTGCTTCCCGCACTGGGTGTAATAAACCCAGTGACGCCACTGTGATTTGATAGGAGAAGAAGCGTCTTCAGTGCATGGGTCACTTAGAGAAGACAGAAGTGTTGGGGGAATTGAGCACCAGCAGTGCTCTTTTCCGATTCACCATGGAACAAAAACGGTACTGTCTTTACTGCACCTCAGTTTCAGACTCTTGTGGCCCTGCAGTCCTTGTGGAACTCGTCCCTCCAGCCTTTGTTGATACTTTCCAGACCATGACAATGGCCTCGTTAATTCGAGAGAGGGCAAATGGCTGACAATCCATCCATCATTCTCTCTCCAGGTACTTAGCTTCACTCCAAGGGACCCCTCCCTTCCCCCTGAGCACCAGAAAGAAAGATAATCACTTTGCTCTGGATGAAGGGAGGGGTCGCTGGCTCCCCTGGAGAGAGACTGACTGATGGATTGTTTGCCTAATGACTCTGTCTGAAACATCCCCAAGGGCAGCAAGGCTGTTTTGAAAGCACAGAGCAAAGGGAATTTGTTTTTTAAATTGATTTGCATTAGAGAGAATTTTGCCAGGCACCTGAGTTCTGGGAATGGAACCCTCACAGATGATGAGACTCAACCTGATATATTAACCTCTTCAAGGCTTCCAGCTTTGCTTCCAACAGGTAGAGAAAAACCTTCAGTTTGGGGCCGCTGAAGTGTGCTGGCAAGCCTCACTCCCTCTGGCAACATTCTTCTACAGCAGCAATTTCCCACTGGTGTGTGTGGCACATTGGTGGGCCAAGAAAATATGCAGGCGTGACACAGAAGTTTGGAGCACAACAGTTGAAAAATGCTGAAAAACTCATCTGGGTTCTGTGGCTCAGTTTCTGGGGCGACTCTCTTAGCAAGAACTTGTTGCTTTCTCTGCTGTGGTGGGGAAGAGGGACAGACCTGCAGTGGACTTCCCCAGCCCCACGCCCTGGGCAGATGTTTCTGCAGGACTCACACCACTTGGATTCTCAGAGAGGCACTGAAACCCTGGCAGGGGTTCAATCAGATCCCACTGTATTTCGTTTGCAAGCGGGGCTCACTTCTCACTGAAATGAGCAAAGACTTCAGGCTTTTACTTGGCATATGTACTCTTTGAGCTTGCTGGAGGAAGGAGGGGCGGTGCAAGGGGAGGGGGAGGGGAGGAGTAGGGGAGGGGAGGAAGCATAAGAGGGACATGGCAGGGGAGATGAGGAAAACAGGATAGATGGGAGGGGGAGGAGAGAGGCAGATTGGCACAAACTGGGTGCCAGCAGTTCATCAATATGACAACCATCAGCAAGTTCCAGCAGGCTCAGCGTGCGTTCTGCTTGCATATGTGCTCTAGATTGGCTTTTGTTTGCCGTCATTTGGCCTTCTGTGTTGTTTAATGTTCTTTGCCCTTCCCCTGAGACTCAAACTGACCAGAACATCCTGTGAATTCTCTGGAGGCTCAAGATGACCAGATCATCTTAAATATTTTATGTTGTCTAATACAGCCTTGAATTGGGCTGGGGTCCTGAGCTGGAGACCCGAAATCCCGAGGCTCTGGACCCCTGGCCATCTGTATACACAAAGGCCTGCGATGGCCCCTCCCCTTGAACTGTTGCCACCCCCCTGTGTGAAAATCCACCCCCCCCCCACTCACCTGAGGCTCACAGAGCCTCACGCAACCCGGGGCTATCAACTGAGCTTCTGGGAAACCTCAGAGAGGCTCGCATGGGGTCCTAGAGGTTTGCTCCTGGGGCATTTGCCCCATTGGACTCAATGATAGATCCGCAACTGGGACAGACAGTTTGTTTGCACAAACAATTGCCCTAGAAACAGCCATCGGACCCAGAAGAGTCTCCCAGAAGTGGCATCCCAAGAGGCAAAGACCAGAGAGGTCCGTGTGCCATGAAAAGAAAAATATTGGAAATCACAGGTCTGCAGCACAGTGGTGGCCCATAAAAACGCCACCCCATGACTGGAAGGAATTGTGGTGACATCATCACAGCACCGCAATTGCATCTGTTTTGAGCACACATCTGCCTGCCTCCCCCTTCTTTCCCCGTTTTTAAAGGGGAAGAAGGGGGGCTACCCTCAGGTCGACAAGATCTGGAACAGCGCTGATAGTGGCTTCGATTCTTTAAAGGAATTCTTTTAAAAGGGGGGACGGCAGTGAGACTGGCGCTGATTCACTTTCTTATCAAACAAAACAAGTTGGCATCACCAGCAGCTTGTTTCACTCTGGAAAAAAAGTGAACAAATTCTTCTCTTTCAAGCACAGCACTGTCAGGAACTACCTGGCTCTGCAAGTCTGTAAACAAATGAAAATGGACCTTTCCAGCGAAGCCTCTGCTTTATTCTTTGGGGGGGGGGCTGCCTTCTGGAGCATTTGTTGAGCTCCACTTTCATTAGACTGGGACCATGCAGCTAGCCTTGCATTTTCCTTTGCTCCTGGCCAAGGCACATTTGCTTACTCATGAGTAAATGCAACCCTGTGGCTTACTTTCTTTTACTTACTGCCCCCACTGAACAGCAGACGGAGTTGCACCAAGTCCAAAACTTGCCACGTAAATGCAAAGATTTATTAATGACACAGATGTCTCTTTGGTTCTGAATTCTGTTCTGTACAATGAGAAGAGAGCTCATCTGAGCATGTGCAGAGAAGCCAGTGTGAAATGGGCAACAGAATGTTGGCCTTGGCCTGCGTGTGTTTGATTTGGGGTCAAACTACAACATAACCATGAAGCTCAGTGGGTGCCCTGGGTGTAGTTTTCTGACCCCCTTCCTTCATTGGGTTGATGTGAAGATACCATGGGGCAACCCCACATATGCAACACTGAGGATTTTGACCAAAGAGTGGGATGAAGAACATGGGATACTTCTGAATGCATTTTCCCCAATGGCAACCAGGTCCTGATACCTGTTTCTGAGACATGGACCCTTCCCCTTCATTCCAGTTCCCACCCGCCCACCCCACACAAATCACTGGTACTCCCCAAACAGATCACCCCAAGAGATATCTGTGAGTGGGCTCTCATTTATTCAGCCAGACCACACATACGTGTGATCATGCTAGAGACAATTCTGGAGCAATGCTGGGTGAGGATGCTCTTCATTTTTGACCCTGGGATTTCTCCACGGTCCTTTGGGTGAACTTCACGGAGAGACCTTCTTTGACAATCCAGCAGGAAAAAGGTTCCCTGTGATGTGCAGACATGTTTAACTTGAAGTAGGTAAAATAAGAACCATCACCGTTTTCCTCTGTGACTTCAGAGCCAATGTGGTCGTCTTCAGGCAAGGGGCTGTTATTCTTGAGCCGCTGGACTTCAGGATAGAACACTTTGACCATGCAAAAGACGGTCGCAGTTGGTTCACTATGAAGTGTGATCTCCTCATGGTTGGGTGGGGAGAGGTAGCCATGGGATGCCCTGCTCTCTACTGCTTCAGTGTCAAGAAGAGTGTGGCAGAAAAAAAAAGAAGGCAAGGATTATTCAGTACAAGTCAAAGCAGTGAAAGACGTGGGGAAAGTAGCTCTGGAAGGAAGGAGATTGGACAGTCCCCACATTCTCATGAAGGAGGGGCAACTGCCGTCCGTGCTCTTGAGGAAGTTATGCAAGATGGCAGGGCTTAGTGCTGGACTCCCCACACACATTTTGGGACAGAAATCCTTCATGAGGATGTGATACTGCAGGAGACAGTTCTGGGGCAGGGTGAAGAGGACACAATACTAGATAAAGTTGGTATTCAGTTTTCGTCGTGGAATTTCTCCACAATCCTCTAGGTGAGCTTTGTGGGGGGCCACCATTGAGCACCTGTTGGCTTCAGGCTTCGTCATGGGAGAACCAGCCCTGCACTACTGGGTGTGGAGCAGCTCACATTTGGGGATGAAAAAGTCAGGTGAAGCCCCTGCTACCGGCCCCCCTCCACAATTGATGTCATAGTACTAGTAAGTGGTTGTCCCTAAGAGGGAACGAAGATCAGAACGTGAGCCTCACAGGAGGGCTGGAGAGCTGCACTCACCTGGATCTTGCTGGCTGGGAGGAAGGGGCAGGCTGAGCCCAGGAACAAGGAGGCCCACAAGCAGGGGGAAAGTGCTGGAGAGCATGATGAGATCCGCACTTGTTGTCAGCTGTCCGTGCGCAGGAGCCAGGGCAGGTTATATAGAGTTCCAGGAGGAGTTTGGGGAGGGGACTGGCCGGCAAGCCCTTTGTGGAGCCATCCAGCTGTTCCTTGCAAGAGGATGCCAAAAACATCCTGGGCAGTCCTTCCAGAGAGCTGACAGGTGTGCTCAGAAGGCATCATGAGGCTACACAGGTAGGAGCAAAGCTCATCAGTGACACCATCATTGGCACTGGCCTTCCTTGTGAATGACACCCAAAACCAAATCATGCGCTGTTGAAGTCACCTTGCGATTTCGTCTGATGTAGGATAAATACCTGATATGAAATGAACTCTGCCCAGGGATTCCAGGGGAGAGTCTGGCTGGCCGTGGGCCCTTGGCTGCTGCTCAAGGATGCTGTCATGGAAAAGCCAAGACAGGTCCTTCGGAACACCTGAGAGGCTCAGAGAAAGGCAGGGATGGAGTGAAAAGGGAAAGCAGTCCTGGGAAAAGATGGCGGCTCCAGCAGGGAAGCCTCCCAAAAGCCACGTCTGCAGGTCTTGTTTATTCTTTGTGTCTTTTGGCTTTGCGATCATGAATGGAAATCAACACGTTCTGCCAGGAAGTGGGGTGGTTGACTCTGCCATGTCATCTTCTTGTCAGTGCCGAGATGGAGAACGTGGCGTTCCAGAAGATGCTGAGCTGGATCCCAAGCCACTCCAGCTGGACAGATCGCAGGAACCTCCAAGGAAAAGCAGCAAATGTAAAATACAGGAGCAGCTGGTGATGTTTCTCACAGGGCTTGCTGTAGGTCACACATAACATGGGCACAAGGGTGAAATGACTCTTGATGACACTCCCCCAATGGAATAGGAGTTCTTGCATTATTAGCTCTGATTATTATTAATAATTAAAGGTTATTATATTATTAATATAAATGTTGCTTGCCAGTTGCCAAATGGGGGGCGAGTTGAGGCTGCAAAACTCCTCAAAGTTCAGTCCCAGGCAGGCTCTTTTTTGACCTTTTATTTTTAAGTCCCAGGTAGGACTTAACCCACAGCCTCCGGCAGGGGGCTCACTTCAGGAGCTTAAATGTGGGTTAAGTCCTACCTGGGACTTAAAAAAAAAAAGATTAAAAAAAAAAAAAAAAAAAGCCTTCCTGGGACTGAACTTTGAGGAGTTTTGCAGCCTCAACTGGCAACCAACCTTTATATTTTGCAGCCATCGAGCACCTTCCCAACTTAAAAAGAATTGTCTCTAGCATGTTCACATGCATGTGTGGTCTGGCTGAATAAATGAGAGCCCACTCACAGATATCTCTTGGGGTGATCTGTTTGGGGAGTGCCAGTGATTTGTGTGGGGTGGGTGGGTGGGAACTGGAATGAAGGGGGAGGGTCCATGTCTCAGAAACCGGTATCAGGACCTGGTTGCCATGGGGGAAAATGCATTCAGAAGTATCCCATGTTCTTCATCCCACTCTTTGGTCAAAATTCTCAGTGTTGCATATGTGGGGTTGCCCCATGGTATCATCACATCAACCCAATGAAGGAAGGGGGTCAGAAAACTACACCCAGGGCACCCACTGAGCTTCTTCTCAGAGCCACCCAGAGACTCTTCTGGGTCCGATGGCTATTTCTAGGGCAATTGTTTGTGTGAACAAACTGTCTGTCCCAGTTGCAGATCTACCATTGAGTCCAATGGGGCAAATGCCCCAGGAGCAAACCTCTAGGACCCCATGCGAGACTCTCTGAGGTTTCCCAGAAGCAGAGTTTATAGCCCTGGGTTGCGTGAGGCTCTGTGAGCCTCAGGTGAGTGGGGGGGGGTGGATTTTCACACAGAGGGGTGGCAACAATTGAAGGGGAGGGGCCATCACAGGCCTTTGTATATACAGATGGCCAGGGGTCCAGAGCCTCGGGATTTCGGGTCTCCAGCTCAGGACCCCAGCCCAATTCAAAGCTGTATTAGACAACATAAAATATATAAGATGGTCTGGTCATCTTGAGCCTCCAGAGAATTCACAGGATGTTCTGGTCAGTTTGAGTCTCGGGGGAAGGGCAAAGAAAATTAAGAAATGAAGAAGGCCAAATGACGGCAAACAAAAGCCAATCTAGAGCAAATATGCAAGCAGAACGCACGCTGAGCCTGCTGGAACTTGCTGACGGTTGTCGTATTGATGAACTGCTGGCACCCAGTTTGTGCCAATCCGCCTCTCTCCTCCCCCTCCCATCCATCCTGTTTTCCAGTCATGTCCCTCTTCTGTTTCCTCCCCTCCCCTCTCCTCCCCTCCCCCTCCCCTTGCACCGCCCCTCCTTCCTCCAGCAAGCTCAAAGAGTACATATGCCAAGTAAAAGCCTGAAGTCTTTGCTCATTTCAGTGACAAGTGAGCCCCACTTGCAGACGAAATACAATGGGATCTGATTGAACCCCTGCCAGGATTTCAGTGCCTCTCTGAGAATCCAAGTGGTGTGAGTCCTGCAGAAACATCTGCCCAGGGCGTGGGGCTGGGGAAGTCCACTGCAGGTCTGTCCCTCTTCCCCACCACAGCAGAGAAAGCAACAAGTTCTTGCTAAGAGATTCACCCCAGAAACTGAGCCACAGAACCCAGATGAGTTTTTCAGCATTTTTCAACTGTTGTGCTCCAAACTTCTGTGTCATGCCTGCATAATTTCCCCACACGAAGGAGGGGCAACTGCCCTCAGTGATCCTGAGGGGGTTATGCAGGACGGCAGAGCTCAGTGATGGACTCTCCACACACATTTAGGGACAGAACGTATTCCCCATGAGGGGGATTCGGTCCACAGAAGCTGCAGGAGGGATTCCCAGAGTCCTCCTGTTTTTCCCAGTAGTTTCCCTCCCTCAGGTGGACAGGGGCACCTGGGGAAAGGTGAGAGTCGGCTCTACTCCAGCCTGGTTTTCATTCAGAAATAGGAACTGAAATGCTCTTTCAAAGCCAAATCAAATTCCTCCTCAACATTCCTCATAAACCGCAATTCTGCCTGGTATGTTGATAATACGAATTTGCATTGATTCTGTGCCAGGTTAAATGTCAGGCTTCTGCCCAGAGAATCCTGCTGAACATTTGCTCTTATTGATTGACAGCCCATCTCCCAGACCATCTCAGCAGAAGAAAACCTGTCACCCTTACCTGCCTTCCTGGAAATTCTCAGAGATGCTAGAACAGGTCCAGGTGTGCAGAGGGCTGTTGCTTCTGGGCTTGGCTGGGGCTCCTCACCAACTGCATCAGTTTTCGCTCAGGTACTGCACGGGAGAACCGAAGTCCTTTGATGGAGTTTGGGGCAGGTCGAGTTAAGTCAAAGGTGCTGGAATCAGCAGACACACCGTGGCTTTCATCTGGGAATACAGAAACCCTTGTCAGGCCCAAAGCCACCCATCCTCATTCTCTCCTTTCATTCTGCTTACAGCTCCATGGTCTTGAGTGTCTCTCATTGAATTGGCCACTGTCAGCCCCTCGATTGGCTCACCCATCCTGCCTTTTGGCCCTCTGCTTGCTTTTCCGGTAGTAATCCCATTAACCAGAATACCTGCAACAGGCCCTGCTGGGTAACCCCAGAGGGATCCGCTACCTTGGAGCACTCCAAGAGACTCTTTCTCACAGCAGAATCAAGGGGAGCAACAAGTCCACCTCTGCCGGACATCACTGAAGGAAGCAAGCAGGTGTCTGCTGAAATCCAGGTCAGTGTTCCACTCTCAGGGAAAAGCAAGCAAGCACACACAGGCACAAAACAAAGTCGCAGGCACAAAAATCACAAGACTACTTGACTCGAGCACTTACAATCGCGACTATTTTCCAAGTCACTGCCACGAGTCACAACCAGAGCAGTGACATTGGTGACTGAAGTTGACAAGAGTCGCAGAAAAACACATGTTTTCAGGACTTGAGAAAAGTAATCAGGACTCAAGTACCCATCCCTGCTTATAGCCTCCATGTGCAGTCTATGAGAAGGAGGGCATGCTTTGGTGGCCTAGTGGGGAAGCTAAAGGGATTTTGGCAGTGGTGGGCAGGACTTTTAGTCACCCAAATGTGGAGTGAGACAATGGGGCTTTCTGAACTTTCTTCTTCTTTGTAATAAAAAGAAGAGGAAACCAGGATCAATCCAAACACTGCCTATAGAAGCCAAAGAAGCCATTGTGGGGGGTGGGAGACAGCTAGAGCTTATTACCCCTCCATGCAAAGATTACCCTCACAAGGAAAACTAGCCTAGTTTCCTATACAAGGGGACTGAAGGAGGTTGGGTTGTGATGAAGGCACATTCAGTCATGTGGCAAACTTGGGAATGCTAAAGTGATACCACTTAGACCAGGGGTGTCAAACATAAGGCCCGGGGGCTGGATGTGGCCCTTGGAACCTTTTTATCTGGCATTTAGGCTCTCAGCTGCTGAGCAGTGCTGAGGTATGACCGCTGAAAGGGCAGCCCACATGAAAATCGGGCTCTCCCGTATCTTGAAATATGATAGAGAGTTCCATACTTTCTCTTCTGTCATTTGCAGCTAATGAATTCCTAAGTGAGGAAAAAGTGCTTATTTTTGGTTATGACCTGTTTAATGACATCACTTCCTGCCTAATGACATCACTTCTGGCCCTCAGCAGACATAATGAATGCTATTTGGCCCTCGGTACGAAATGATTTTGACACCCCTGACTTAGATACAAATGCGATCTGGAGCAACATATTTGGGAGCTGCCAGATTTAGGGTGCCTGATGGAGCCTGTTTCCCAGTGTGTTCAGAGGTCCCGAAGCAGGAAATGAAGAACCTCCAGCTGTCTGAAGTGCTATGTGTACATTCCCAAGAATGGTTAAGAACTTCCAAGATTCACGGAGAGCAGCCCCAAAGGACAGAGCTTCCCCCTTACCTGTCTCCTTGGAAATCTTCATATAGATGGGACTTGCCAATTCTTGTGCAAGTTGCACTTCGTTGTTTGAGATATTCCGATTTTCTCCAGGTCAACCCAAATCTCACTTGTGCTGAGTGGTGTCACATCAGACTTCCTATATTTGTCCCATGACCAAATGCTCCTCCTTCAATCTTCCCACGTCCATCTCAATGGCATAGCTGGAGGGAGTGCAAAGCACTATGTTTTGCGGGATACAAGGGTCATACGCCTCTGTTTTGCTCCCCACATGGAATGGCTCCAAAGGGGAGTGGGAGGGGCCCCTTGCACACTGCGATGTGGCTCCTTTCAAAACTTAGAGCTTTGCACCCCCTCTGGCTATGCCACTACTCCATCTGTCCCCCTGAGGAGAAAGAGAAATGGTGCACTGCATCCTAGATGGTTTTTGTCCATTTTATAGTCATGGTTTTAATTGATCCAGAATACATTTTCTGTTCTTGTTGCTGAGGGTTCAGAGTGTCCCTATGGCCATAAGGGTGATATGCAAATCTGCTAACTAAAGAAAGGGACAACACACATGGATATTCCTGGTTCCCTGTGGGGGTCTTACTTAAAAAAGAATGGCACACCTCACTCCCATTTGTATGGCATCTTCCCATTGGGGCCAGAGATTTTATTATCCTGTTCTCATAAGACACAGGTGGATTGGTGGGAAGCAGCCAGACGAGTACCTTTCAAGCTGAAATGTCCTTTCTTTCCCATCACAGCTTGTGACTTTACAGACATGACAAATAAGTGATTTCATTATTGCTTAAGTGAACAAGATCATCTTTGCACCTTTCCCGCACTCCCTGGGACAGAACATTCAGGAACCTGCAAATTAATTGATTCACTGTGCCTGGAGCTTGGGTTTGCCACATCTTTCTAATGCCCAAACAAGCGTTCCCTTCCCTTGAGGAGGTCTCCGTGACTGCCCCTCCAACTGCAGGACGCAACTCACGCCCTGTTTGCACAGCTGCATCAGAGCTGGACAGCTGAATGGGATTGGGCCCTCCGTCTCTTTCTTCAGGGATTTTCTGCAATATGCTGCTTTGTAATCCAGTCTTAGATCTCTGTTCCAAAAGAGCTGTGTAATTCACTCACAGCCCGATTCTGAGCTACTCAGCACACAGGTGGTGCCAAAAATGGCTGCTGCAGCATCCTAAGCGTGCCGGGCAGCTGCCAGTGACTTTTGGGGGGATGGGAAGTAGCCCCGCAATGGGGCTACTCAATTCTGTGGCAGCTCTTTAGCCAGCACAGAATCAAGGAGTCCTGTGTTGGGCTGCACAACCCAACAAGGGGCTCGTGCTGGGCTAGCTCCGGTGCTGGGCCCACAGTAAGTCTCGCAAATGTGCCTTATGGCATGTTTGCAACAGTGCATGCCAGCGATGAGCTGGCGCACAAGGCTCAAGATTGGGCCCTCGTTCCCCCAGACCAGCTCTTGAGTCTTCAGCAACACAATAGCCTCGCCTTTCTCCTCATTTCATGCCAGCCCCTAGTTGTGTCAGGAGCCTGTGCACTTGGTCCCCACACCCATCGTCCACTTCACATAACATGGGCGCAGGGATTTGTCTTCCTGCCCATCACATGGGAGGTGTTCTTTGCCACTAACTGCAAGGCAAGCCTGTGTTTTGCATTTGCTGCATTACCTGGAAGTAATTACTCGGCGTGTAGTTGGTATGTGGAACTCCTTGCCACAAGATATGATGATGGCATTGGGCCTAGATGCCTTTAAAAGGGAATTGGACACATTTCTGGAGAAAAAGTCCATTATGGGTTACAAGCCATGATGTGCATGTGCAACCTCCTGATTTTAGAAATGGGCTACGCCAGATGCAAGGGAGGGCACCAGGATGCAGGGCTCTTGTTATCTGGTGTGTTCCCTGGGGCATTTGGTGGACTTTTGTGAGATACAGGAAGCTGGACTAGATGGGCCTATGGCCTCATCCAGTGGGGCTGTTCTTATGTTCTTATGTACCCACACTTACCCAGGAGTAAGTCCCTTTGACTATCACTGTTAAAAGAACATGCATAGTAGCTTGTTAAAAGTACAGCTCTGTCACATTTTCCCAAATGCAGTCACATGCCATGGTAGTATCAAGTCTATTGTGTTAAAAATAAAATATTGAAATGAATAGGGACCCACCTGAAATTGGCTCGTGACCCACCTAGTGGTTCCTGACCCACAGTTGGAGAAACACTGGCCTAGCCTTTCTCCTCATTTCAGCCAGCCCTTAGTTCTGTCTTGAGCCAGTGCACTTGGTTCCCGCACACATCGTCCATTTCACATAACATGGGCACAGGGATTTGTCTTCCTGCCCACCCCATGAGAGATCTTCTTTGGCTACAATCCTAACCTCACTTTCCTGGGCGTAAGTCCCATTGAACACAGTAGAACCTACTTCTGAGTAGACCTGGTTTGGATTGTGCCCTTTGTCACTAACTGCAAGGCAAACCTGTGTTTTGCCTTTGCTGCTTTCACTGGAAGTCCTTGGAGGGGTCTGGGCTTGTCAGCAGGACTGGCAAGGGATCCGGCTCAGCCTCTCCTGCAACTCCACATTCCCCATTTGGACACAAAGAGAATACAGCCGTGGCAGAGGAAAGACTGCCTGCGGGCACTGTAGGTGTATTAATTGGCGCGTATCTGAATGCTCTCTTTGAAGGAGGGTGGAAAAGGTACATCTGCTGCGCCAAAGAAGATCTTGTTCACAGAAGCAATAATTAAATCACTTAATTGAAAGTCACACGTCATGACTGTGAAGCCAAAAAAGTCAACAAGTAAATGAAGACTTGCAGACGTGGCTTTTGGGAGGCTTCCCTGCCTGAGCTGCCATCTCTCTGCAGTGCTGTTTTGCCTTTCCATTTCAGACCTGCCTTGCTCTGATTTTCAGGTGTTCAGACGGACCCATCTTAGATTTCCAGATCTGTAACCAGGGTTAGCAGCAGGACCAGCAGCCAGGGGCCCATTGCCAACCCAAGACCCCTGTGCACATTGCCTCTGCCATAGTGGAACCACCCCCTCCCGCTGGCCCCAGAGAGTCACTGCAGTGTCAAAAGCGGAAGTGGGTTCTGATCTTTGTTTTACACTTTCTGAGGCTTGGGGAACCCTGCAGAGGCATCTGCAGGACTTTCTGCACCCCCCAGAGGTTGGCACTGCTCATGATAGCTGCAAAAATGACCCTTCTGTCCCTGGCAGTGGTTCAGTCCCTGGGATTTTGTCACTGCCTGAGCTCAGCCACTGCACCTACTGCATAAGCAGTACTTTGTGAATCATGGAAGTCTTTTAACCATTGGACTCTTTCAGCCATTTCTGCCTTTCAGACATCCCTCTGCACAGTTATCTGAACAGACGCATTGAACATCAGAGACAGCCCGGCAGGAGGTCAAGGCCCCCTTAAATGATAAGGCAGGAGGGTCTGTTCTAGAGTGTTGAGCCTCCGTTTGCCTCCAAAGATAGCATCCAAAGGTCGCCAGTTCGAGGCCACCGGCACTGTGCGACCTTGAAGCAGCTGACAAGCTGAGCTGAGTTATTCCATCTGCTCTGAGCTTGGGAGGATGGAGGCCAGGTTGGAGGCCAGATCAGAACGAAACATCTGAATTGTTGTAGCTCTTGAAAGATAGAGCCTTCTTTCAATTGTAAAAATCCCTACAGGGATTTAAATAGCCTGCCTATGTAAACCGCCTTGAATAAAGTCTGAGGAGAAATCTGAGGACCTAGAAAGGCGGTATATAAATACCTGTATTATTATTATTATTATTATTATTATTATTATTATAAGGCTCCAAAAAGCACAAGCTTAGCCCAGTCCAGCACTGCTGGAAATGCCTTTCTAAGGCTTTCAGGAGGCCTTCTGATGATCGCAAAGTTTGTGCTCTGCCTTCCCAAGCCTCAGAAGACTGCTTTTCCACCTCAGGTTCACCATTGGAGGTGCAAGTTGACACCCCCTCAAGGTGTGGTACCCTGGGCAGTTGATCTCCTGGCCCATCCTTAACTATGCCACTGGACACTTTCTTGTGTCCTTGCATGATGGCTGGCAGAGGTGGACTTCTTGCTTCCCTTGACTTGACTTTAAGAAAGAGTTTCTTGGAGTGCTCCATGGCAGCAGATCCCTGCGTTTTTCCTGCTGAGTCTGTTGCAGGTATTCCGGTTAATGGAGTCACTACTGGAAAAGCAAGAAGGGGCCAAACATGCAGAGTGGGTGAGTCAGTGGATGGCCTGGAAGTGGTCAGTTCAAAGAGAGAGACGCAAAACCATGACTCTGTAAGCAGGATGAAAGGAAAGTGTCCAATGTGCAGCGGCAGTGAAGAAGGCCAATTCTATGCTTGGGATCATTAGAAAAGGTATTGAGAACAAAATGGCTAATATTATAATGCCGTTGTACAAATCGATGGTAAGGCCACACCTGGAGTATTGTGTCCAGTTCTGGTCGCCGCATCTCAAAAAGGACATAGTGGAAAAGGTGCAAAAGGGAGCAACTAAGATGATTACTGGGCTGGGGCACCTTCCTTATGAGGAAAGGTTACGGTGTTTGGACCTCTTCAGCCTAGAAAAGAAGTGCCTGAGGGGGGACATGATTGAGACATACAAAATTATGCAGAGGAAGGATAGAGTGGATAGAGAGATGCTCTTTTCCCTCTCACATAATACCAGGACCAGGGGACATCCACTAAAATTGTTTGTGAGGAGAGTTAGGACTGAGAAAATAAAATATTTCTTTACTCGGCATGTAGTTGGTCTGTGGAACTCCTTGCCACAAGATGTGATGATGGCATTGGGCCTAGATGCCTTTAAAAGGGAATTGGACACATTTCCGGAGAAAAAGTCAATTATGGGTTACAAGCCATGATGTGCATGTGCAACCTCCTGATTTTAGAAATGGGCTACGCCAGATGCAAGGGAGGGCACCAGGATGCAGGGCTCTTGTTATCTGGTGTGTTCCCTGGGGCATTTGGTGGGCTTTTGTGAGATATAGGAAGCTGGACTAGATGGGCCTATGGCCTGATCCAGTGGGGCTGTTCTTATGTTCTTATGTACCCACACTTACCCAGGAGTAAGTCCCTTTGACTATCATTGTTAAAAGAACATACATAGTAGTTTGTTAAAAGTACAGGTCTGTCACATTTTCCCAAATGCAGTCACATGCCATGACAGTATTAAGTCTATTGTGTTAAAAATAAAATATTGAAATGAATAGGGACCCACCTGAAATTGGCTCGTGACCCACCTAGTGCTTCCTGACCCACAGTTGGAGAAACACTGGCCTAGCCTCATTTCATGCCAGCCCCTAGTTCTGTCTTGAGCCAGTGCACTTGGTTCCTGCACCCATAGTTTAATTTCACATAACATGGGCGCAAGAATTTGTCTTCCTGCCCATCCCATGAAAGATCTTCCTTGGCTGCAATCCTAACCTCACTTTCCTGGGAATTAGTCCCATTGAACACAATGGAACCTACTTCTGAGTAGACCTGGTTTGGATTGTGCCTTTGTTACTAACTGCAAGGCAAATCTGCATTTTGCATTTGCTGCTTTCACTGGAAGTACTTGGCAGGGTCTGGGCTTGTCAGCATGACCGGAATGGGATCCGGCTCAGTCTCTCCTGCAACTCCACATTCTCCATTTGGACACAAAGAGAATACAGACATGGCAGAGGAAAGACTGCCTGCGGGCACAGCAGGTGAATTAATTGGCGCGTTTCTGAATGCTCTGTCTGAAGGAGGGTGGAAAAGGTGCATCTGCTGCGCCAAAGAAGATCTTGTTCAAGGAAGCAATAATTGCATCTCTTAATTGAAAGTCACAGGTCATGACTGTGAAGCCAACAAGTAAATGAAGACTTGCGGACATGGCTTTTGGGAGGCTTCCCTGCCTGAGCTGCCATCTCTCTGCAGTGCTGTTTTGCCTTCCCATTTCAGACCTGCCTTGCTCTGATTTTCAGGTGTTCAGACGGACCCATCTTAGATTTCCAGATCTGTAACCAGGGTTAGCAGCAGGACCAGCAGCCAGGGGCCCATTGCCAACCCACGCCCCCTGTGCACATTGCCTCTGCCATAGTGGAACCACCCCCTTCTGCTGGCCCCAGAGAGTCACTGAAGTGTCAAAACCGGAATCGGGTTCTGATCTTTTTTTTTTTACGCTTTCTGAGGCTTGGGGAACCCTGCAGAGGCATCTGTGGGACTTTCTGCACCCCCCAGAGGTTGGCACTGCTCATGATAGGTGCAAAAATGACCCTTCTGTCCCTGGCAGTGGTTCAGTCCTCGGGATTTCGTCACTGCCTAACTCAGCCACAGCACCTACTTAGGTGGTTTCACTGGTATAAGCAGAACTTTGTGAATCATGGAAGTCTTTTAACCATTGGACTCTTTCAACCATTCCTGCCTTTCAGACAACCCTCTGCACAGTTATCTGGTATTATGTGAGAGGGAAAAGAGCATCTCTCTATCCACTCTATCCTTCCTGTGCATAATTTTGTATGTCTCAATAATGTCCCCCCTCAGGCACCTCTTTTCTAGGCTGAATTGGACACATTTCTGGAGAAAAAGTCCATTATGGGTTACAAGCCATGATGTGCATGTGCAACCTCCTGATTTTAGAAATGGGCTACGCCAGATGCAAGGGAGGGCACCAGGATGAGGTCTTTTGTTATCTGGTGTACTCCCTGGGGCTTTAAAGACACACTTCCAGGTTTCTTGCTCTTCCATTGCTCCTTATGGGATAATTTTATTCCGTTAGATTCCATTATTCGGCCCACCTCGTGGCTGAATGCAGAATAGAGTATACTCATGTATTCTGGGGTGAGTATGGAGGAGCCAGAAACCTGGATGTGTGTCTTTATAGCTATTTGTAACCCTGAGAAGCTTGCAACTGGTGCAGTTAAACAGCACAAAGGTAGGGGATTGGATTCTGGTGCTTTCCTCCCCCCTCCCCCTTCTTACAAGGCATTTAAACAGAAATGACCCTGTTTCTGCCTTGCAGTCCTGCTGGACCCCACCTCCAGGGTAGATTGCCTCTTCAACCTGCAGAGGTCCTCTCTCCTGCCAGCAGCCTCCCACCACTACAGCAGGTCTTGGGCACAGCAGCCACACACCAAACTCCAGTTTCTCCAGCAGTCTGTTCCAGCAGTCTCCAAAGTCCATTCACCCATCAATTCCTCAGTCCAATAATCCAGTCTGCCCTTCCTCAAGTTTTGCTCCTTCTGCTACCCACATCCAGCTCTCCCTTCATCAGGTGCTTTTATGCTTGAGGGCCTGTGGCCTTCAAGTGGCTGCAGCTGTGCAGTACAGTCCCTGCTGAAATGCCCAGGCCTTCACCCTTAAAGAGGCCACTGCTGAAACCACATCCTACCTCCTCACCAGCTCCTCTGTGATTCGGGACCCAACATTCATGATGCTGGTCTAGCACCAACCCTGCTGCCTTGGGTGGTGACGGAGCTAGGCAAAGAGAACCCCTACCTCCAAAACACTGGTGGAGGGCCACCATTTTGCTTACCACACCAGAATCTGAGTTAACACAAGTGTGAAGTATATAACATTTTTCAGATCTGTAGTGCTGACACAGGGAACGCTTGTCAGTGGTGGGCCTGGAGGGGGGCAGGGATACAAATGGCCTGAGTGCTGCATCCACACAGCGCCCCAGACCATGCGGGAAGCCTTCCAATGCAATCGTAAGACAGCACAGCCAATGTGGGCAGGTCAGCCCCCCCCCCATCCCAGCTAAATTCTTGTATGAATAGGGACAGACATCCACCTCTGACCGATGTGTCTCCCTGGAAGTGGAGCGCAATGGCTGCGCTTTCACTTTGGAAGACGTGGGGAGCCTGCAGACACCCCCAGGACGCTGCAGCAGGGACTGCTAAGTGCACGCCAGTCCCTGCAGCTCCCTTAGCGCTGCCTCCCCCTGCCCTTAGGGAGGCAATCCAGGGCCCTCAGGCTGGGGCGTCGCAACCCCCTAGTTTGAGAAGCCCTGACTTGAGGGATATGGTCAGCAGAAGTTTAGAGAGAGTTCTGTAGAAGCCAGAAGCGGAAGGCCAGGCACACCAGGACTGGGAGATGTGAGGCCAACACGAGGGCTTGCAGTGCCCCCACACACAGCATCTCCTTCCCACAGGGTGACCAGCTGCAAAGGGGGCAGAGTGGCTGTATCTTTAACCATTGCAGAGAAGACGGAATTTTGGCAGGTGCAGCTCAGCATGGAAGGGTTTGAAAAGCTGCACCTGTCCCAGGACAAAAGAGCCATTTCCTTGACTCAGTTGCAGTCTGGGGCCCTGAGTCCCTTCTACTCACACTTTTCTACTTCCTAAGGCAGTGTTTCTCAGTGTGGGTCGGAACCCACTAGGGGGGTCGCGAGCCAATTTCAGGTGGGTCCCCATTCATATTTTTAATATATTAGACCTGATGCTGCCATGGTATGTGACAGTATTTGGGGAAATGTTACAGGTCTGTACTATTAACAAGCTACTATGTATATTCTTTTAACAATGACAGTAAATGGGACTTACTCATGGGTAAGTGTGGGTAGGATTGCAGCCTAGGATTGTGAAAAATTTCCTGCTTGATGATGCCACTTCAGGTCATGACATCACTTCCGGTGGGTCCTGACAGTTTTTCCTTCTAAAAAGTGTGTCCCAGTGCTAAATGTGTGAGAACCACTGTCCTAAGGAGTTTCGGGAGATTCTCTGCCAATTCTCTACTGCCCTCCTGTGGATGTCATAATATTGCAGGAGCTGAAGGTTAAAAAGGACAGAGACACACCCCTCAGCATCAAATGCTGGCAGCCTTAATAAAAGCAGCCCCACACTTGGGCCCCTCCACCCCTCGCCTTGCTGCCAAACCACCCCAAATCCCAAACTGGCTTCCGTTAGTGTTGGCAAGCAGGGCATGACTGGCGCTGCCTGGCATGAAGGCATCTGCTGCCCCTGCTTGCATAGCACCAAGGAAAGATAAAGGAAAACAATTCAGGAAAAATTCCCAGCAGCCCCACTGACAGCAGAGCTCCATTCTGCTGCTCCCTTCCCTACAGCCCTTTGACCATGGAGCACCAGCCCTGATGAAATTTCCTTTGGACAGAAGCCCAAGCTCCACGGGACTGGGCCTGCAGCTCCAGGCTGAACTTGTCCAGAGACTCTCAAGAAACCTGCCAACCCTCAAGAAGGGGTAGCAGCAGATGTGTCTTGAACTGAACCCCCAAGTCCCTCATAGCATCTCGTTCCTGGCTTCCAGGTGCTCATCTGTCCCCCACCAGCTACCCCAAGGGAAGGGATGTCCTGTGTGATATGAACCTCCTCCCTTGGAATGGTACTGAGGGCTCAGGGGCCACCAGAGCAGATGTTAATCCTCACCAGGTTGACTTGTTGTAAGGAGTAGATCATGATAATAGGCTTTGCACATTGAAAACTGGCTACAGAAATGCAAAGATTAATTAATGTCATGCATGTCTCTTTTGTTCTGAATTCTGCTCTGTACAGTGAGAAGAGAGCTCATCTGAGCATGTGCAGAGAAGCCAGTGTGAAATGGGGGACAGAATGTTGGGCTTAACTCCTGTGTGTATGAGCTGAGTTCAAACGACAACATAGCAATGAAGCTCAGTGGGTGTAGTGTCCCTCCCCTCCTTCTCTGGGTTGATGTGATGATATAATGGGACAACCCCACATATGCAACTGTGATGTCATTGACCAAAAAAAAAGTGTGATGAAGAAGGTGGGATTCATGTGTCTACTGAGACACATGAGAGCAACCTGAGAGCAACCTTGTCCTGATGCCCCTGAGAGCAACCATGTTCTGACGCCAGATTCTGAGACAAGGACCCTTCCATCTTCCTTCTTCATTCCACTTCCACTCACCTCCCACAAATCAATGGTGCTCCCAAAAAACAGATCACCCCTAGATATATCTGTGAGTGGGCTCTCATTGATTCAGCCACCGGCCACATAGGCATGTGATAATGCTAGAGACAGTTCTGGGGCAGTGCTGGTTGAGGATGGTCTTCATTCCTGATCGTGGGATTTCTCCACAATTTTCTGGGTGAACTTCATGGGGATGCCTTCATAGACTATCATGCAGGAAATTTCATTCCCTGGGTTCAGCTCATATGGAGGGATGTTCAACTAGCTGTAGATATAAGAAAAACTATCACTCTTTATCTCTGTAATTTGGGAGCCAACGTGGTGAGTCCCCAAGTTCTCATGAAAGGGTGGCAACTGATGTCAGTGCTCCTGAGGGGTTGTACAGGAAGGCAGGGCTTAGTACTGGAATCTCCACACAAGTTTAGGGACAGAACATTTCTCTTGCATTCCCCATTGGGTGGATTGGGTCCATGGAGGCTGCAGGAAGATTTCCCAGAGTCCTCCTGTGTTCTGCTTTCCCCTCTCTAAGGTTGGCAGATGCACTTGCAGATGTAAGAACATAAGACCAGACGCACTGGATCAGGCCATAGGCCCATCTAGTCCAGCTTCCTGTATCTCACAGCGGCCCACCAAATGCCCAGGGAGCACACCAGATAACAAGAGACCTGCATCCTGTTGCCCTCCCTTGCATCTGGCATTCTGACATAGCCCATTTCTAAAATGGTAAATCCCCACCCCAAACTTTCTGGGCACGCTATATAACCTGCCTGGCTGCTGGGCTCAGACAACCCTGCGGGATCCCACCATGACCTCCAGCACTTTCCTCCTGCTTGTGGGGCTCCTTGCTCCTGGACTCAGCCTGCCACTTCTTCCTGGCCAGCAAGATACAGGTGAGTGCAGTTCTCCAGCCACCCTGCAGGTCTTAGGTTCAGATCCTTTTTCCCTCTTAGGGCCACCTACATATTTATATTATGACAAATATGAAGGTGGGCAGGATGCAGGGGCTGTGACCTGGATTTTTTATCTCCAAATGCAGGCAGCTCCACACCTAGTAGTACACAGCCTGTCCACCCATGAGATGTGATAGAATTCCCTCCTGTAATGCCTGGTTTTCTTCCCTGAGGGGAGGTTTCTGCATGCAAGAAGTTATGAGTCCTCTCCCCTCAAGGCTTCTCTTGCTTTTAGAGTCATTGTTTTAATGGAGCCTGAATTTTTTCTTTCATTTGTCCATTTTTGGGGGGTTGCTGAGTGTTCTCCCGCAACTGTGAGAATTCCAGAGATCGCACAAAGGCAGAACTTGGAGGTGTTAGGGAAGAATGTGCCACCCCAGATTTCCTTGGACAATTCTGGGCAGGTGGCTTTTTCTCACAGTCAAGGGCTGTCAGAATGCCATATTTTGGTTACCCGAATTCAGATTAATTACTACCCTAGGGGTGTGGGGGACATGCACAAATTGGATTCCTCTGCATAATGTAGCTTGGCTCAGTTACTCGAGCCACGTGCTGTGGAAAGGCTCCCTGATGGTGGAACACTGGTCTGGACAGTGGAAACAGAAGTTGGTGGGGTTGGTAGACTGCTGGGGAGTCTGTCCTTTGCTGCTGTGGTTCTGAAAAAGGAACACTGAACTTCACCAGACACCTGTGGTGATGTAGTGACAACATCTGACACCCAGGGGCACAACATTTTGAACACACACCCCACCTCAGAAGGCCTTAGAAAGCCATATTGAGTTTTCAGCAAAAACCAGAAGTGCTTTTTTAAGTACTCTGTCTTGAGGACTTCTGATGGTTGGGAAGACAGCACACAGCCTTCCTAGCCTCACTAGTCTGCTTTAGGCCTAAGATCTGCCACTGGGGGTGTGAAATGGCAACCCATCAAGGGGTTGTACTGAGGGCAATTGACCCCCCAGCCTCTCCTTAGCTACACCGCTGGACACCTGCTTGCTTCCATTAGTGATGGCTAGTGGATGAGGACTTCTTGCAGTCCTTGACTCTGCTGTAAGAAAGAGTCCGTCAGAGTGTTCCATGGTAGCAGATTCTTTGGGTTACCCAGCAGGGGCTGTTGCAGGTATGCTGGTTAATGGGGTCACTGCAAACAGGCAGGATGAATGAGCACATGGAGGGGCTGGAGGTGGTCAATTCATAGAGATACATTGAAGGCCATGACCCTGTAAGCAGAAAGAAAGAAGAGAAAGCAGATGGGTGAGTTTGGGCCTGACGTGGCTTTTTGTGTTCCTCAGGTGACAGCCGTGGTGTTGGATTTCCCTGGATTTCAACCCCTCTATCCAACTTCAACATGATCCAATTCTCAACAAAATACTAGGGTATTCCATGACTGCTGTTAACAAGACAGTGATTGTCCAGTGTTCATTAAAATGGGTGTCTCTGCGAATCTCCAGAAAGGCAGGTAAGGAGTGAAGGGGCTTCCTCTGCTCAGAAGCAGGGCTGGCCTTAGGAGCTGTGGGGCCCAAGTGGAAACTTTTTTGTTCAGCAGCCAGGCAAGCCCCGGGATTCTCTGGGGCAAAGACCTGACAGTTAATCTGGCACAGAACAGATGCAAAATTCATATTGTCAACATACCAGGTAGAATTGTTAAGATGGAGGTTTCTGATGAATGTTTCCACCCCTGCCACTGGCTTCGTATGTCATTGGTTAGAGCAGGGGTGCCCAAACCCTGGCCCTGAGGCCACTTGCAGCCCTCAAGGGCTCCCAATCTGGCCCTCAGGAAGGCCCCAGTCTCCAGTGAGCCTCTCCCCTTCGGAGACTTGCTGGAACCCACGCTAGCCTAATGCAACTGCTCTCAGTGTGATGGCCAACTGTTCATCCTCTCTCGTGAGCTGTGGGACGAGGGCTCCCTCCATTGCTTGATGTTTCATATCTGTGATGCTGCAGCAGCAAATGAAAGGCCGACCTTGTTTTGTGCAAGGCCTTTTATAGGCCTTAAACTATTGCAAGACCCTCATTCATTCATTCATATTAGTTCCATCTCTAATACATTCATTTATGTAAATTTATTCACATTTGAAATGTGAATCAATTCTTTTTTTCCTGGCCCCCAACATAGTGTCAGAGAGATGATGTGGCCCTCCTGCCAAAAAGTTTGGACAATCCTGGGTTGGGGGTATAGGAGGTCATTTCACACCCAGGGCCCATAAATGTTTAGCACCCCACATATACAGCAGAATTACATTCAGTAATAGTCATGACATGAAATGAATGATAATAATGACCAGAAAATAATCACGGTGAACATTTCCCAGCAAGAAGGGGATAAAAGTCAGTGCCCTCCCCTGCACGTAGTACTCTGCGACATAGTGCCCCTGCATCTGGAGGTTCAATGCAGCCATCAGGGGTTGACCTATAGTCTGTTCTCCACCATGAATGTTTGTAATCCTTTTTTAAAGTCATCTAAGCCAGTGACCAACAACACCAAAACTTCCCACCTGTGGGGCCAAGTGGGGTTGAGGTCACCCCATCACCTTCATTCCTTCATTCCTTTCGTTTCAAAGGCAGCAGAGATCCCAGAGCTCTGCTCCCCTCCACTCACCCCCTCCCGCACCATACCTGTGACCATTGTGAGGATCAACTGAGAGGCCGCCCCCCTCTGGCCATTATGTAGAACAGACACTGACTTTGTTAATTTTGAGACAGCGCATTTATTGTCCCTCCTTCTGCCAGCTCCTGTCCCAGTTCTCTGCCGCTCTCTGGTGGACAAATTCAGTACTGCAGCATTCCAATACATGCACCTCTTTCATTCTGTGGACTCCTCATCCCTTCCTTCTCCTACATACTACTGAATGTTCGCACCCATGCTCAACAGCTAATCCAGTCATGATTTTGGCACTATTAGCCTCCACTTTTGTGTTATCCACTTTTGTGTACAGAGACAACTGAGGGCCCAATCTTATTCCGTTTTCTAGTGCCGGTGCAACCATGTCAATGGGGGCGTGCACTGCATCTTGTGGTGGGGGCAGCAGTTACAGCGGCCTCCTTAAGGTATTAAGACTGCATTACAGCTGCACCAGTGCTGGAAAATTAGATAGGATTGGGCCCTGAGCTGGCAGTGGAGAACTAAAAGAAATGATGAAGGGCCATCGTCTGGCAGTTTCTACCTGAGCAAGCCGCTGCTGTTTCAGATGTGTGAACACAGCCCAAGGATTGCACACTGGCCCTGCTTTGCCATGACAGCTGTGAAAGTCCACATCTCAGCCTGAAAACATATACAGGTGGTGCCTCGGTATCCAATGAGTTGGTATCCACTGATTTGACTCAGATCTGATGCCGGAGTCCACCTTTAAATGCCTTGTAAGAAGGGGGGGGGAAAGCACCAAAATCCAATTCCCTACCTTTGTGCTGTTTAACTGCACCAGTTGCAAGCTTCTCAGGGTTACAAATAGCTATAAAGACACACTTCCAGGTTTCTTGCTCCTCCATACTCACCCCAGAATACATGAGAATACACTATTCTGCATTCAGCAACAAGATGGGCCGAATAATGGAATCTAATAATGGAATAAAATTATTCCATAAGGAGCAATGAAGAGCAAGAAACCTGGAAGTGTGTCTTTAAAGCCCCAGGGACCACACCAGATAACAAAAGACCTCATCCTGGTGCCCTCCCTTGCATTGGCATTCTGACATAGCCCATTTCTAAAATCAGGAGGTTACATAAGAACATAAGAACAGCCCCACTGGATCAGGCATAGGCCCATCTAGTCAAGCTTCCTGTATCTCACAGCGGCCCACCAAATGCCCCAGGGAGCACACCAGATAACAAGAGCCCCTCATCCTGGTGCCCTCCCTTGCATCTGGCCTTCTGACATAACCCATTTCTAAAATCAGGAGGTTGCACATGCACATCATGGCTTGTAAACCCATAATGGACTTTTTCTCCAGAAATGTGTCCAATTCCCTTTTAAAGGCATCTAGGCCCAATGCCATCATCACATCTTGTGGCAAGGAGTTCCACATACCAACTACACGCCAAGTAAGAAATATTTTATTTTCACAGTCCTAACTCTCCCCACACACAATTTTAGTGGATGTCCCCTGGTTCTGGTGTTATGTGAGAGGGAAAAGAGCATCTCTCTATCCACTCTATCCTTCCCGTGCATAATTTTGCATGTCTCAATCATGTCCCACCCTCAGGCACCTCTTTTCTAGGCTGAAGAGGCCCAAAACGCCGTAGCCTTTTCCTCATAAGGAAGGTGCCCCAGCACAGTAATCATCTTAGTTGCTCCCTTTTGCACCTTTTCCACTATGTCCTTTTTGAGATGTGGTGAACAAAACTGGACACGATTCTCCAGGTGTGGTCTTACCATCCATTTGTACATCGGGCATTATAATACTAGCCGTTTTGTTCTCAATACCTTTTCTAATGATCCCAAGCATAGAATTGGCCTTCTTCACTGCCGCCGCACATTGGACAACTTTCATTGACCTGTCTACCACCACCCCGAGATCTCTCTCCTGATCTGTCACAGACAGCTCAGAACCCATTAACCTATAGGTGAAGTTTTGATTTTTTGCCCCAACGTGCAAACCCACACCTGGCCTGTAGTCACCCATCCTCTACCTTTCCTTTCATCCTGCTGACAGTGTCATGGTTTTGCGTCTCTCTCTTTGAACTGAACCACTTCCAGGCCATCCACTGACTCACCCACTCTGCATGTTTGGCCCCTTCTTGCTTTTCCAGGTAGTGACCTCCATTTAACTGGAATACATGCAACAGGCCCAGTGGGTAAACGCAGGGATCTGCTGCCATGGAGCACTCCAAGAAACTCTTTCTTAAAGTCAAGTCAAGGGAGCAAGAAATCCACCTCTGCCAGCCATTATGGAAGGACACAAGAAAGTGCCCCAGTGGTCATAGTTAAGGATGGGCCAGGAGGTCAACTGCCCAGGGTACCACACCTTGAGGGGGTGTCAACTTGCACCTCCAATGGTGGACTTGATTTGGAAAAGCAGTCTTCTGAGGCTTGGGAAGGCAGAGCACAAACTTTGTGATCATCAGAAGGCCTCCTGAAGGCCTTAGAAAGGCACTTCCGGTTTTTGCTGAAAAACCAGAAGTGCCTTTCTAAGGTCAGTCTGAGGTAGCCATTTTCAACCTGGGGTCAATGCTGACAAGCCCTGACCCCTCCAAGGACTTCCAGTAAGCCCTGACTCCCCCTTCCCACAAGCAGCCCTGACCCCTGTGGAGCCCTGACCCCCAAGCAGCCCTGACCACCCTTCCCACAAGTAGCCCTGGACCCCCAAGCAGCCCTGACTCCCCTTCCCACAAGCAGCCCTGACCCCCCTTCCCACATGCAGCCCTGACCCACCATGCAGCCCTGACTCCCCTTCCCATAAGCAAACCCTGATCCCTGTGGAGCCCTGACCCCCAAATAGCCCTGACCCCCTCTTCCATACAACCCTGACCCAAGCAGCCCTGACCCTGTCCCACGTGCACCCATGGGTGTCTGGATAATTGATGGGAATACTGGGGGGGGAGCTACTGGACCACTGATGGGGGGGATACTGGGGGGACTACCAGGATTGTCACAACTGAGAGCCTCTGCTCCTTTCTACTCAACCCCCAGCTCAGTCTGCAACTGCCTTGCTAGGTTCTCTGTGACTCCAAAAAAGCCTGGTGAAGACTATCAGTTAAGGCCTTATAGCTGTCATTTGTTCAGTAGCTCTCGTGTCAAAAAGGATATTTCCAAAACTGTATTTCACTGTTGAGCTCCAGCTGCATTTATAAAATAACACATGAGAAATAGTTTCAGTTCCCCATTGTTCCAACTGATGTCAGATTTCCCATTTTGGCTAAAACTGTGAAAGGAGTCGTTTTTGGGTACAAATTGCGGAAAATAACACTCATATGCAGAGGGCCAAATGGTACATTTAAAAAAAACAACTGTTGATTCTACTTAAATATATTAATTAAAGAAGTACTTTGCTACAAAAACATTTCACTTTATGGTTCCAATCTTCATGCATCTGGCGGAAACACTTAAAATAATAGGAAAGAAACATTCCACAGGGTCTTTCTGCCACAGAGAGATGGCCTTATCTCAGCACCTCAATGGAGAATTATTTCTCATCTCTTAATTGTTTTGTCGCTTATCAGTTTCCTTTGGTGTCATCCCATCTATGTGAGTCCAGTCCAATTATAAGTGATCAGTCCCTGGTATTGGTAGTTCTGGCAATGAATTTACATTACTGCAGCAGGCTACCCTTGCGCACGACCTGAAATCCAGGGGAACAGAGAAAGCTGCAGGTTTTTTTTATTTCTCTGTACCAAAAAAGTGTTGGTGTTTGTCCTAAGTAAATCAAGCAAAACGAGATAGGTTGAATTTCAGAAACAGACTTATTACTCAGAGTAGCATCATCAAGTGTACAGAGCTTTTCATTCCTGTTCAGCTATGATCCATGACTGATTGATTGTTATTCAGTTTACAAATGCTGTTGTATCTATAATATTTTAAATATTTTAATATTTTTAAAACTCTTTCTTAAAACATAATCTAGTTTTGTACCTCTTTTATTGTTCTTATTTGAGTATTTAATGCATGAATTATTAAACTACCTTTCGGTATATCTTTTGGTATACTTAAAATGGTCATTAGGACATAGAACCTGTTGTTAATTTATTTGAATCCCACCACTGAGAATAATAACTTCCAAGCTGCAATGTCCTTTTGTTCCCATCATGGCTTGTGACTTTACAGACATGACAAACAAGTGACTTTCATTATTGCTTATGTGAACAAGATCATCTTTGGTGCAGTGGATGCACCTTTCCCCGCACTTCCTGGGACAGAACGTTCAGGAACCTGACAATTAATTGATTCACAGGTGCCTGGAGCTGGGGGTTTGCCACATCTTTCTGGTGCCCAAACAAGCGTTCCCTTACTTTGAGGAGGCCTCCAAGACTGCCCCTCCAACTGCAGGATGCAACTCACACACTGTTTCCACAGCTGCGTCAGAGCTGGACAGCTGACAGGGGATTGGGCCCTCCGTCTCTTTCTTCAGGGATTTTAGTTCCAACAGAGCTGTGTAACTCACTCACAGCCCAGTTCTGAGCTACTCGGCACGCAGGTGGTGCCAAAAATGGCTGCTGCAGCATCCTAAGCATGCCGGGCAGCTTCCAGTGGCTTCTTGGGGGACGGGAAGAAGCCCCGCAATGGGGCTACTCAATTTTGTGGCAGCTCTTTAGTCGCCACAGAATCAAGGAGTCCTGTGTTGGGCTGCGCAACCCAACAAGGGGCTCGTGCTGGTCTAGCTCTGGTGCTGGGCCCACAGTAAGTCTCGCAAATGTGCCTTATGGCATGTTTGCAACAGTGCATGCCAGCGATGAGCTGGCGCACAAGGCTCAAGATTGGGCCCTCACACCCCCAGACCAGCTCTTGAGACTTCAGCAACACAATAGCCTCGCCTTTCTCCTCATTTCATGCCAGCCCCTAGTTGTGTCAGGAGCCTGTGCACTTGGTCCCCACACCCATCGTCCACTTCACATAACATGGGCACAGGGATTTGTCTTCCTGCCCATCCCATGAGAGGTGTTCTTTGCCACTAACTGCAAGGCAAGCCTGTGTTTTGCATTTGCTGCATTCCCTGGAAGTCCTTGGAGGAGACTTGGCCCCTGGGAAGCCCTCGAGTGCTCTCACAGCACAGAGGCCTGTTCAAGATGGTGCATCACCACTCTGCAAACCCATTCCTGTGCCTGTGTCTCAGTCCCAGGAGAGCACAACATTCCCTTCATACGTGCTCTAGTCAGCCTTCCACTATTACTAGCCTGGTGCTTGAGTGGATTCTGGAACATTCCCCCCACCCAGTGCCAGCACACAGGCTGGTCAGCTTGGAGGGCTGTCAGCACATGCCTTTAATCCAGGCTCCTTCACAGTCTATGAGATGAGTCTGGAGACCTCAAACACTCACTGCTGCAGACCTGCGTCATGCAGGGAGCACCCGACAAACTTTTCCAAGGAAGGGACGGTGTCATGCTGGGCTTTGCCCCTGACTATGTGGACTCAAGGATCATGGCTGTGCAGCTAGATTGCCACGATGCTTTGGCATTGTCTTGCCCGGCTGGCTTCATGTAGTGGCGTGTTGGCCAGTTCCCACCCCAAACACTCCTGCAACACTATATAACCTGCCACAATGGAGTCCACTCCCATAATCCCCCCCCTTTTTGTTTTTATATTCATGGATTTAATTGATCCAGAATATTTTTCTCTTTTTGTTGCTGAGGGTTCAGAGTGTCTCTATGGCCATAAGGGTGATATACAAATCTGCTAACTAAAGAAAGGGACAACACACATGGATATTCCTGGTTCCCTGTGGGGGCCTTACTTAAAAAAGAATGGCACACCTCACTCCCATTTGTATGGCATCAGGGCCAATCAGGGCCAGAGATTTTATTATCCTGTTCTCATAAGACATACATGGATTGGTGGGAAGCGGCCAGACGAGTACCTTCCAAGCTGCAATCTCCTTTCTTTCCCATCATATCTGGTGACTCTACAGACATGACAAACAAGCTATTTAATATTTGCTTATGTGAACAAGATCGTCTTTGACGCAGTGGATGCACCTTTCCCACACTCCCTGGGACAGAACGTTCAGGAACCTTCCAATTAATTGATTCACTGTGCCTGGAGCTGGGGTTTCCCACATCTTTCTGGTGCCCAAACAAGCGTTCCCTTACCTTGAGGAGGCCTCCAAGACTGCCCCTCCAACTGCAGGATGCAACTCACGCCCCCTGTTTCCACAGCTGCGTCAGAGCTGGACAGCTGAATGGGATTGGGCCCTCCGTCTCTTTCTTAAGGAATTTTCTGCAATATGCTGCTTTGTAATCCAGTCTTAGATCTCTGTTCCAACAGAGTTGTGTAACTCACTCACAGCCCAATTCTGAGCTACCCGGCGCGCAGGGCTTCTGAGGTGCCAAAAAATGGCTGCTGCAGCATCCTAAACATGCCAGGCAGCCACTAGTGACTCCTTGGGGGAAGTAGCTCCACAATGGGACTGCTCAATTCTGTGGTGGCTCTTTGGCCAGCTCTTTAGCGAGCACCAAACAAAAAAGTCCTGTGTCGGGCCACGCAACCCACCAAGGAGCTTGCTCTTGACTAGCTCCGGTGCTAGGCCCACGGTAAGTCTTGTCCATGTGCCTTATGGCAAGTTTGCAGCAGTGCATGCCAGCAGTGAGCCGACACACAAGGCGGTGAGCCTTGGAATGAGGAAGATTGGGCCCTCATTCCCCCAAACCAGCTCTTGAGTCTGGACCCACTTTTTAGAATGAGAATCTGTCAGGGCCCACCGGAAGTGATGTCATGACCAGAGGTGACCAGAAGTGACATCGTCAAGCAGGAAAAGTTTTCACAATCCCAGGCTGCAGGGGATGGACAGAGTGGATAGAGAGATGCTCTTTACACTCTCACATAACACCAGAACCAGGGGACATCCGCTAAAATTGAGTGTTGGGAGAGTTAGGACAGACAAAAGAAAATATTTCTTTACTCAGCATGTGGTCAGTTTGTGGAACTCCTTGCCACAGGATGTGGTGATGGCATCTGGCCTGGATGCCTTTTAAAGGGGATTGGACAACTTTCTGGAGGAAAAATCCACTATGGGTTACAAGCTATGATATGTATGTGCAACCTCCTGATTTTAGAAATGGGTTATGTCAGAATGCCAGATGCAGGAGAGGGCACCAGAATGAGGTTTCTTGTTATCTGGTGTGCTCCCTGGGGCATTTGGTGGGCTGCTGTGTTATCCAGGAAGCTGGACTAGATGGGCCTATGGCCTGATCCAGTGCGGCTGTTCTTATGTTCTTATGTACCCACACTTACCCAGGAGTAAGTCCCTTTGACTATCACTGTTAAAAGAACATACATAGTAGCTTGTTAAATTGCAGGTCTGTCACATTTTCCCAAATGCAGTCACATGACATGGTAGTATCACGTTTCTGAATGCTCTATCTGAAGGAGGGTGGAAAAGGTGCACCTGCTGCGCCAAAGAAGATCTTGTTCAAAGAAGCAATAATTAAATCACTTAATTGAAAGTCACACGTCATGACTGTGAAGCCAAAAAAGTCAACAAGTAAATGAAGACTTGCAGACGTGGCTTTTGGGAGGCTTCCCTGCCTGAGCTGCCATCTCTCTGCAGTGCTGTTTTGCCTTTCCATTTCAGACCTGCTGTGCTCTGATTTTCAGATA